>NW_021963593.1:991681-1105587 GCF_901765095.1 Microcaecilia unicolor | reverse complement strand
TATTTCCCGACACAATTCGGAATGCCGACGATTTCGCAAAGCGTCGAAAAGCATATTTCGAAGCTACATTTGTGATAGCTTCACCGCTTTCCCTTCACCTCGCCGGCGAAAGTTCAAAGGGGCATGTTGGCGGCGAAGCGAAGGCGGGACATGGGCGGGCTTGGGCGTGGCTACCAGATGGCCGACTTTCGCGGATAATGGAAAAATAAAACCCGGCGATAAGCAGTATTTCGCCGGGTTTACTTGGTCCTTTTATTTTCACGACCAAGCCTCAAAAAGGTGCCCCACTGACCATGACCACCGGAGGGAATGGGGGATGACCTCCCCTTACTCCCCCAGTGGTCGTCAACCCCCTCCCACACTAAATTATTAAAATACAAACCTTTTTTGCCAGCCTGCATGCCAGCCTCAAATGTCATACCCAGCACCCAGACAGCAGTATGCAGGTCCCTGGAACAGTTGTTGTTGGTTGCAGTGGACTGCAGAAAGGCAGAGCCAGGCCCATCCCCCCCCTACCTGTTCCACTTGTGGTGGGTAATGTTGAGCCCTCCCAAACCCCCCAAAACCCACTGTACCCACATGTAGGTGCTCCCCTTCAGCCCTTAGGGCTAGGTAATGGTGCACACTTGTGGGCAGTGGGTTTTGGAGGGATTCAGGGACTCAGCACACAAGGAAGGGTGCTATGAACCTGGAAGCTATTTGGTTGTTTATAAAATGTTTGAAGTGCCCCCTAGGGTGCCCGGTTGGTGTCCTGGCATGTGAGGGGGACCATTGCACTACAAATGCTGACTCCTCCCATGGCCAAATGCCTTGGATTTCGCCGGGTTTGAGATCGCCGCAGTTTTTTTCCATTATCGCAGAAAAAAAGAGTGGCAATCTCAAACCCGGCGAATCCAAGGGATTTCGCCGGCCCACACTGTATTATCGAAAAAAAAGATGGCCGGCATCTTTTTTGAAAATACGGTTCCGGCCGGCTGTTGCGCCGCCGCCAAAATAGATCGCCGGCGACCTATTTCGCCGGCGACGTTCGTTATTCCCCTCCAAGTGGAAAGAGAAAAATGATTTAAATTATTATGTATTGCGAATACAGACAAAGTTGTCTATTCAAAGATAAATAATCAGATAGCTCATGGTGACAAGATATCTCAGCTCCTTACCATCGGGCTCAGGTTTGCAATTCGAAGCCACCTGGATTCCTCCATAGAGCCCCATCCCAAGCAACAGCATGAAAGGGAAGTACATCCTAGTGACTGCAGATAGACCCTGGAGACCTGAAACACATACCAGCACAAATTCAGAACAGTGTGAGAATTAAAAAGATGCAAATCAAGAAATGACCAAAAATACCCAAAAGCAAAATTCTAGAGGAGTCTCAAATGCAGATTTTTCCCATTTAATAGAGCCCCAGTCATTAGTTATCAGGGTCGTGCAGGAAGAGGTGACCTTTATCTGTTTGATTCACACATTGGTTTTAAGAAAATAAGTTTAATGCATATTTGTAGGTTGACTTGCATGCACTAAGGGGCCCTTTTAGTAAGGGTTGCCCCACAGCAACCCGAACCTACCGCCTGCCCAACGAGGCTGATGATGGTAGTTCTGCCTCGAGCCTGTACAATTTCTGGTGGAATGGAAATTCTTTTCTATAATTATTAGCACGGCACTAACCTGGGCAGTGCCATGCTGGGTTACCATGGGAATCATTAATGCCACCTCATTGGGTGGCGGTAAGTGTTCCACCTGCATGGCCATGCGGTAAATGCAATTTTACCACATGGCCATGTCAATTTTTGGTAGAAACTTGGTAAAAGGACCCCTAAATTTGTAGCCAATGAATCAAACACAGGGTAACAAGAGCCATGTGGGTCTCAAACTGGAACAACTACGCATTTCTAGTTTATTCAGATGCAAGTAGAGGAGTGTGGTAGCCGTGTTAGTCCGCTCTTAAGGTTATCAATAGAAATCAAACAAAATAAAATGGAAAAGAAAATAAGATGATACCTTTTTATTGGACATAACTTAATACATTTCTTGATTAGCTTTCGAAGGTTGCCCTTCTTCCTCAGATCGGAAATAAGCAAATGTGCTAGCTGACAGTGTATATAAGTGAAAACATTCAAGCATTACTATGACAGTCTGACAGGGTGGAGGAGGGGGGTGGTAGGAAGTATGCATGGGGACATCAAAGCATATCATTGATATTCTAACAGGATGGGTGTGGATAGGTGAGGGGTGGGTGATCACAGAGACATACAGCTTTATGGTTTATAATGGGTTAGGAACCCCAGATCCTTGTTAAGTCCTTTCTGTTGGGTGTTAAAATATTCAGTCATTCTGACTTCAAGGTCTTACGTTCTTGCATGGTTTTAAAGTTACCTTTCAGGATTCTCACTGTGAAATTACTGGTACAGTGTCCTGGTTCTGTGAAGTGCTGTCCCACCGGGTGGGGGCCCTACTGGCTGTATTGTTCATATGATGTCTATGTAAATTGAATCTTGTCTTAAGCATCTGGCCTGTCCTCCAATATAGCATCCTTCGTTACATTTTTTACACTGAATGATATATACCACATTGGAAGATGAGCAAGTGAAAGATCCCTTTATGTTGAATATCTTTCCTTTGTGGATGACTTTGGGGTCCTGTGAAATATTTTGGCATAATTTGCAACTGGATAAATTACAGGGAAGTGTGCCCTTCTGTTCCTTTTCAGTCTGTGATGGAATTTACTTCTGATTAGCTTGTGTTTTAAGTTGGTGGTTGTCGGAAGGCCAGTACTGGTGGGGATGGGAATATCTCTTTCAGTAATTCATCCTCCTGGAGTATAGGTTGTAGATCTCTTATGATTTTCCTCAGTTTTTCCAGCTCTGGATTGTATGTCACTACAAGGGAATTCTGTCTGTGGATTTTTTCTCCTTGTACTGTAGCAGATTCTCCCTGGGTGTTTTGAGGGAGGAGGCAATATTCTTGGAGATTATTTTGGGGTTGTAGCCTTTCTGTTTGAAGGATGCACTCAGGCTTTTAAGGTGTCTGTCAGATGCAAGAAAATAGTTTACATTTATATCATTTCTACATGGTGCATTACATCAAGGGACAGAGTCAATAAATAACACCGAAAATTCAGCAATTATAAAGTCAGTGCTCATGTTATTCTATAAACGATGCTCGGGATGAGTGCTGAATATCGCCAGATAGACGGCTAAGTTCCATTTAACTGGTCAGGAGCCATTCCTGGCCAGTTGAATGTTTAAAATATTGGGGGGATAGTTTTTATACTACACTATCCACAGTGATAGGTGGGTCACAAAATTAACACAAACTCTTCCAACTTGTAAAAAAATTATTAGACACCACTCCAGTCACCAACAACAGCAAAGACATACCAGGAGCTGACGACTTGGCGAAGTACTTCAAGTAGAAAATCATACAATTGCGACTTAAAATACCTGTCAGCCACACCGAATACAGCACACTCCTGGACTGCCTAGACCCAGATCCTGGAATATATCCAGCAGACAGAATCTGGACGGAATTCACAATAATACCGTAAGATCTTATCTCACAAACGCTTAAAAGATTCGCCAAATCTCACTGCAAACTAGACATATGCCCAAACAACCTCATGAAATCGGCCCCTCAACAATTTATAAAAGACCTAACAAACCACATAAACTATATGCTACAAAACGGACTTTTCCCAAGGGAAAAAGGTAACATTTTACTCACCCCTATACCCAAGGATGCAAAGAAAAATGCAAATGAACTAAAACTATAGACCAGTAGCATCCATCCCCTTAATTACCAAAATAACAGAAGGCATAGTGACCAAACATAAGTACATAAGTACATAAGTAGTGCCATACTGGGAAAGACCAAAGGTCCATCTAGCCCAGCATCCTGTCACCGACAGTGGCCAATCCAGGTCAAGGGCACCTGGCACGCTCCCCAAACGTAAAAACATTCCAGACAAGTTATACCTAAAAATGAGGAATTTTTCCAGTCCATTTAATAGTGGTCTATGGACTTGTCCTTTAGGAATCTATCTAACCCCTTTTTAAACTCCGTCAAGCTAACCGCCCGTACCACGTTCTCCGGCAATGAATTCCAGAGTCTAATTACACGTGGGTGAAGAAAATTTTCTCCGATTCGTTTTAAATTTACCACACTGTAGCTTCAACTCATGCCCTAGTCCTAGTATTTTTGGATAGCGTGAACAGTCGCTTCACATCCACCCGATCCATTCCACTCATTATTTATACACTTCTATCATATCTCCCCTCAGCCGTCTCTTCTCCAAGCTGAAAAGCCCTAGCCTTCTCAGCCTCTCTTCATAGGAAAGTCGTCCCATCCCCACCATTTTCGTCGCCCTTCGCTGTACCTTTTCCAATTCTACTATATCTTTTTTGAGATACGGAGACCAGTACTGAACACAATACTCCAGGTGCGGTCGCACCATGGAGCGATACAACGGCATTATAACATCCGCACACCTGGACTCCATACCCTTCCTAATAACACCCAACATTCTATTCGCTTTCCTAGCCGCAGCAGCACACTGAGCAGAAGGTTTCAGCGTATCATCGACGACGACACCCAGATCCCTTTCTTGATCCGTAACTCCTAACGCGGAACCTTGCAAGACGTAGCTATAATTCGGGTTCCTCTTACCCACATGCATCACTTTGCACTTGTCAACATTGAACTTCATCTGCCACTTGCACGCCCATTCTCCCAGTCTCGCAAGGTCCTCCTGTAATCGTTCACATTCCTCCTGCGACTTGACGACCCTGAATAATTTTGTGTCATCGGCGAATTTAATTACCTCACTAGTTATTCCCATCTCTAGGTCATTTATAAATACATTAAAAAGCAACGGACCCAGCACAGACCCCTGCGGGACCCCACTAACTACCCTCCTCCACTGAGAATACTGGCCACGCAATCCTACTCTCTGCTTCCTATCTTTCAACCAGTTCTTAATCCATAATAATACCCTACCTCCGATTCCATGACTCTGCAATTTCTTCAGGAGTCTTTCGTGCGGCACTTTGTCAAACGCCTTCTGAAAATCCAGATATACAATAACAACCGGCTCCCCATTGTCCACATGTTTGCTTACCCCCTCAAAAAATGCATTAGATTGGTGAGGCAAGACTTCCCTTCACTAAATCCGTGCTGACTTTGTCTCATCAGTCCATGTTTTGTTATGCTCTGCAATTTTATTCTTAATAATAGCCTCCACCATCTTGCCCGGCACCGACGTCAGACTCACCGGTCTATCTAAACAAGTTCTCGATATTACACGATTCTCAATCAGGATTTCGCTCTAATCACAGTACTGAAACCGTACTAGTCACGCTCATGAACAAATTCAAACAATTGATACAAACGGCAACAACATTCTACTGCTACAATTCGACATGTCAAGTGCATTCGACATGGTTGACCATGGAATTTTACTACACATCCTCGCATACTTTGGAATTGGAGGCAACGTTCTCAATTGGTTGAAAGGGTTCCTCACTACACGATCATATCAAGTGACTTCAAACTCGATTACATCAGCGACATGGAAACCTGAATGCGGAGTTCCACAGGGATCCCCCCTCTCACCGACCATATTCAACCTAATGATGACACCCTTGGCCAAATTACTATCGAATCAGAACCTAAACCCATATATATACGCTGATGATGTAACGATCTTCATCCCATTTCATCAAGATTTAAGGGAAATCTCCAACGAAATCAAGCAAAGCCTACATATTATGAATTCCTGGGCAGGTGCATTTCAGCTGAAACTCAATGCTGAAAAAACCCAGTGCCTGGTACTCACCTCGCAATATAATAAGAATAAATTTACCACCATCAACACACCTAAACTAAATCTACCAGTTTCGGACATCCTGAAAATCCTTGGAGTCACCATTGATCGACATCTTACACTTGTGAACCATGCAAATAACATAACCAAAACGACGTTTCATTCAATGTAGAAACTAAAAAGAGTTAGACCATTTTTTCCAAGGATTGTCTTCCGCAATCTGGTACAATCACTGGTACTCAGTCATCTGGACTATTGTAATTCACTCTACGCTGGCTGTAAAGAGCAAATACTAAAAAAACTCCAGACAGCTCAGAATACGGCAGCCAGATTAATATTCGGCACACCAAAATACGAAAGCGCGAAACCCCTACGAGAAAAACTACACTGGCTCCCACTAAAAGAACGCATCACGTTCAAACTTTGTACCTTAGTCCATAAAATCATCCATTGTAATGCCCCAGCCTACATGTCAGATCTAATAGAACTACCACCCAGGAACGCAAAAAAATCTTCCCGCACACCCCTCATTCTTCATCCTCCCAAGTGTAAGGGTTTGAAATACAAATCAATGCACGCATCTACCTTTTCCTATACGAGCACGCAGCTCTGGAATGCGCTGCCACGTAACTTGAAAACGGTCTATGAACTGACCAATTTCCGCAAATTATTAAAAACCTATCTCTTCGACGAGATATATCACAAAGATCAACATGTGTAACTGTATAATCCTTTGAACTTTTAGTACTGTCTTATAATGTCTTTTGCTTTAACACCATCATGTAATTCACCACCATGTAACACAAACCCTCTGTAAACCTAATGTTTATTCACTTCTATTTCCAGTACCCATGATGTATTGTAAGCCACATTGAGCCTGCAAAGAGGTGGGATAATGTGGGATACAAATGCAATAAATAAATAAATAAAACATTCATAATAAAACAAAAGACCCAATAACTTAAAATTAAAACATCCTGTGTAAAGTGTAAAGAAACTCATAATTGAACTTATTGAAGAATTGTTGAAGAAGAAAGCCTTCAATTTATCTAATTTATCTGGAAGCGCATTCCACAGTTGAGACCTTTTAACATTTATTCCAATCGGATATTTTTAGTTTAATGATGTTTATTGGAATTTAAAATTAGTACAAGACCATATATAATTTGACAAGATGTGCATATATCATATGTAGTTTTATGTAAAAGTGTTTTTATTGATGAAAGCATAAATGATACAGTATCATGCCAATCCTTAAAACTCCAGTGGCAAACATTTCAGACCTGTACTAATACATCTGAACTTCTATCATCAACATTTTATTTCCCCCCCCCCTCCCATTCCCTCCCCCCCCCCCCCTCCCCTCCCTTTCCTTTATATAATATGTTTATTGACCATATCCATTATTGAAGAGAAAATCTGTACAGAATGATTATCAAGGAAGCTTTACAGGAACCTTTGGACTGTATCAAAACAGTGATCGGAGCATTGTTCAACAAGATTCATAATGAAAATAAATATGGAATGTTGTCAACCTTCTGTAGTCAGTACATGTAGTTCCTGTGTTTCACTACTTTCCATGTCTCCTCCATCATATGTCAAAGTTGTGATTTATCAACAAATTAACGCCCACAGGGCCGGAGGAACATATCATAGTTTAAAATGTCATCCTCTTTTCCCTATCTCCCATACTCCCATCATTCTATATCATACTCTTCCCATCTACCCTCCCTTCTCCTCCTAACCCACCCTCAGATATCTTCCAGAAATGTATCGCGCTGTAAAATCAAAGGGAATTCAGGACCAGACTTCTACCTCTGGTATGTAGTGTCTGAATATATGGGCCCCAAATGTCCAAAAAGGCCTTCCTCCTCCTCGTCGAACCTCCCACCCCTCGGCGCTCACACAACATTAGTTCATGGAATCTATTCCTCCAGTGCCAGAAATCCGGGAGAGCACTACCCACCCATTGACAAAGTAATAACCTCTTGCCAACCAAACAGGCCCTACGGATCAGATGTCTTCCAGATATGCCCTGCAGTGCAAACACCTCATGTTTATCCAGCAACACACCCATCGGGGAGTCCACTACCCCAGAGCCCAACAGAGAGGACAGATATTGCAAAACCTCCCTCCAAAAATGGTGTACCCGAAAACATTCCCACAAATAGTGAAACAATGACCCAGGTAATCTTCCACATTTTTCACATAGTGGGTCTTCCACCCCACCCATCCTAAAAATCTGAGCTTTTGTAAGGTATGCTCTATGCAAAATTCGGTATTGGCATTCACGGAAACCTGCATTGCCAGTCATCTCCGGAATTCTAGAAACTAACATATCAAAATCCAAAGACAGCCCTGGTCTCGCTAAATCTCGGGCCCATCTCATTTGTATTAACTCCCGGTCCTTTAGAAGTGGCAATTTCCCCAAGATCTTATACAACTTAGAGACCGAGAGTCGTTCTGTGTCTCCTCCTGTTAAAAACTGTCTTATTCGGTGACAATGTCTATGTTTCAAAGCCTCTGAGTCTACCGTCTTCACATAGTGTATAATTTGATTATAGGCAAAAATGTTATTCATGTCATAGCGAATACCCAAGGCGCCCAAACTTAATAGCGTCCCTTGCTGGTTTAAAAGATGCTCCAGACGACTAATGCCCAAGCGTCCCCAAACCTGAAATGTTTTATTGTCCATCCCCGGTTTAAACAATAAATTCCCACAAATGGGTAACATATCTGATGTGTGTTTCGATATACCCCAAATACCCATCAGGTCTTTCCAAAGAAACCGCAAAGATGTTAGCAACAGGCTATTTCTTAGGTGTTCAGGTATACGAGCCCCAGGTGCCTGTAACAAAAAATAAAAGTGGCAAGGAGCAAAAAATTGAGCCTCTATTCTACGGGGTGTATAATCTTCACGGTCAAAAAACCAGTCACCAAAGTAACGCAATAAGCATGCCCTATTATATCTTCTCAAGTCTGGCAAACCCAGGCCCCCCCTTTCCAGTTGCCCATTAACAGAGGTAGTGGTAGTTTAGCTTTTTTTCCTCCCCAGCAATATCGCCTGAGTAAACAATGTAAGACTTTGAGATCTCTATGTTTGATAAGGACTGGTAACATCCGTAGACAGTAAAGCCATCTGGGGAATTCTACCATCCGAAACAGCTGAATGCGCCCATAAAGTGTAAGGGGCAGTGTCACCCAACTTTTCAGTCTTGTCTCTGTACCACTTAGCAATCTATTCACATTCAATCGATAGAGATCCGCTGAGGTCATAGACAACCATATTCCCAGATAGCGAAATGACCCTCGTGCCCACCGAAGTGGGAAAGCCTGCCCCCATTCCTTCTTCTGGTCATCTGAGGACGCCAATGCCAGAGATTTCATATAATTAAGCTTGAATCCTGCATAATCTCCAAATTCTTGGAATAGCTCCAACAGAGCCGGGAGAGACTGGGATGGTTGTGTCAAGTGCACCAGTAAGTCATCCGCAAAGGCTGACAGAAGAAACCTCGAGGCCCCTATCGGGATTCCCTTGATCTCTGGATGAGTTTGTATCGCCCTGACCAAGGGGTCCAAAGATAAAACGAACAGGAGAGGAGAGAGCGGACATCCTTGTCTAGTACCTCTAAAGATATGAAATGAGCGAGAACAGACCCCATTCACCCACACATAAGCCATTGGCTCCAGATATAACACCTGAATCGCATCTAAAACGATCCTTGAATACCATAGTGTTTCAAAGTCTCAAACAAGTAAGGCCAGCTCACTCTGTCAAAGGCTTTCTCTGCATCAAAACTAATTAACAGAGAAGCCAGACTCTTATATTTCACTGTCTCTAAAGAGGCCAAAATTGCACGAAGATTCCGAACCGCTGTCCTCCCCTTCACAAACCCCACTTGAGCCTCTTCTACCAAGTCTGGGAGTACCTGGGCTAACCTATTTGCCAGTATCTTAGCGTATAACTTGGCATCCACATTGAGAAGAGAGATTGGTCTATACGATCCAGGGTCTGCCACATCCTTACCATCTTTCGGGATAACTACAATCTGAGCTCTCTTCATAGTTTCAGGCACAGTCCTCTCCTCTATCATGGAATTAAACAAAGCTAAGAGCGGTCTCTTGATATGTTCATAGAACTGTTTGTAAAACTCCACTCGGTAGCCATCTGGACCCGGTGTTTTGTGAGAAGCACTTTGTTGTAACGCCAACATAAGGTCTCCTTCCTCAAGTGGGCTATTTAATCGTTGTATTTGGCGAGGGGACAACTTGGGTAACTGTACCGACTCTAAAAACATATCAGCACTCAGTCCTTCATCTACCGCCTAGCGTATAAGGCCTCGTAATACTGGCCAAATCGATCTGCTATACCCTGATCCGTTCTCAACAACTTTCCATTTAAATCTTTCAGTTGTAAAATTCTAGAGGCTCCCCTTCTACTCCGCACCATATTTGCCAGCAACCTCCCTGCCTTATTGCTGTATTGGAATAGCTTATATTTATAATAAAATTGGGACTTAACCGCCCTCCGATGCAGCAATTCGTTGAGCTCTTGCTGCGTAATCAAAAGCAGTGACTTATTCTCCGCAGTAGCATTCCTACCATACAGTTTTCTATATTTGCGGACCTGCAATTCCAACCTCAAGATTTCCCTGTCTCGAATCCGTCGAGTTCTAGCACAGTAAGAGATTGTCCAGCTTATAATCGAACGAGAAAAACGCCCAAGTTCCGACCTAAATCGGGAGATGGGCGTTTATCTCACAAAAACGAATAAAGCGGTATAATCGAAAGCCGATTTTGGACGTTTTCAACTGCACTCCGTCGCGGATGCGGACAAAGTTGATGGGGGCGTGTCAGAGGTGTGGCGAAGGCGGAACTGGGGCGTGGTTATCTGCCGAACAGAGATGGGCGCATTTCACAGATAATGGGACAAAAGTATGCGTTTTTAGCTAGAATTTAGGGCACTTTTCCTGGACCCTGTTTTTTCACGAATAAGGCCCCAAAAAGTGCCCTAAATGACCAGATGACCACTGGAGGGAATCGGGGATGACCTCCCCTGACTCCCCCAGTGGTCATAAACCCCCTCCCACCTCAAAAAATGATGTTTCACAACTTTTTATTTTGACCCTCAAATGTCATACCCACCTCCCTGGCAGCAGTATGCAGGTCCCTGGAGCAGTTGTTAGGGGGTGCAGTGGACTTCAGGCAGGTGGACCCAGGCCCATCCCCCCCCTACCTGTTACAATTGTGCTGCTTAATGCTTAGTCGTCCAACCCCCCCCGAACCCACTGTACCCATGTAGGTGCCCCCCTTCACTCCTTAGGGCTATAGTAATGGTGTGTAGGACTTGTGGGCAGTGGGTTGAGGGGGATTGGGGGGCTCTACACACAAGGGAAGGGTGCTATGCACCTGGGAGCTCTTTACCTTTTGTTCGTTTTTGTAAAAGTGCCCCCTAGGGTGCTGGTTGTGTCCTGGCATGTAGGGGACCAGGCACTACGACTCCGGCCCCTCCCACGAACAAATGCCTTGGATTTATTCGTTTTTGAGCTGGGCGATTTCATTGTCCATTATCGCTGAAAAGCAAAAACGCCCAGCTCACAACTTGGCGAATAAAACATGGACGTCTAATTTTTTCGAAAATACGCTTGGGTCCGCCCCTTCACGGACCCGTTCTCGGAGATAAACGCCCATGGAGATAGGCGTTTCTGTTCGATTATGCCCTCCACATCTCCGCGCAAGACCGCCTTTTCCGCTTCCCAAAAAAGGGTCGGCTGCTGGCTATGAACCCCATTATGGAATTCATAATCTGTTATCCTCTCTGCTAAAAATGTCTGAAATTTTTGATCATTTACTAGGTCTAGGGGATATCTCCAAAGGCGCAGTCCACCCCCCTTCACAGGCCTCCCCCATCTTAGCCAGATCATAGCATGGTCTGAGACCTCATAGGGACCAATCTCAGCCTGAACCATCTGTGAAAACAGGGGAGTTGAAACAAATAGATAATCTATGCGAGATTGGGATGCATGGGCTCTGGAAAGATGAGTGTAATCTCGGTCCGATGGGTGTAAAACACGCCACACATCCACAAGGTCTAATGCATCACAGAGCAAAGTCAAGGCTCGAGCACCCCCTCCCGAACCCCTGGCACCAGCACCGGATCTATCCAGCTGGGGGTCAACCACTAAGTTAAAGTCACCTCCCAGGATAATATTCCCCCCTTTAAATTTTGACAAGTTGGAGATCAGCCCCTGAAAAAACTTCTTATCATATACATTTGGGGCATATACATTACAGAGCACCAGAGTATGACCCTCAATCTCTATCTCCGCCAGAATATAGCGGCCCTCCGAACTTCTCAAGGTGGAGGTGATCTTTATCTGCAGTCCTTTTCGAAAAAAGAATCAGGACTCCAGCTTTCCTCCCCACCGCTGGGGCTTCCAAGAGAGATCCCACCCACCCTGTCTTAAATTTAAGTGTTCCCCTGAGGACAGATGTGTTTCTTGCAGTAGGGCTATATCCACTTGTTGTCTTTTCAGCGCCTGAAGCACCTTTGTCCGCTTTATCGGGGACGACACTCCCCCAATATTCCAAGAAACTATCTTAAGTGACCCCAGTACACCAGAAATCCAATAACAGCGTGAAAAAAGTTATACATTTAAACAAAAGAAGGGAAACCCTCCCAGCCCCTAGGGCCTCCCTTTTCAATCCCTTTGAATTTTTTCTCTGAAACTCAAACTCTGTCAGATACCTCTCTCCCTCTTTAACCTTCCCACCCCCCATCCCTACCCCTCCCCCCCCAGAATCACTCAACCATTCCCTCATGGTTGAAATCACGTGAGCCCCCCCCCCCCCACGCCTTCCTTTAATGTAATATCTAATATAATACCTCCTACAATCTTACCCCACCCCCCCTCGTTATGTAATCCCTAGACCCATCACTATTGGGACTATCCCCTTATTGGTATCCACAATTACCCTGTGAAAACCTCTATCCCAAAAGAAACCATCCAACCTTGTAATCCCTACTAGGGAATTTATAATATCAGATGTTATGGCCCAATTGTAAAACCATGTCTCTCTTCCGCAAAGTATGATTCTACGGGGCCCCTCAAACAAAGAACCTTTGAAACAGCAACAGTAAACATAGCATGCCCCATGTATCCTCTTTATAGTCAGTAATAGAGAGGTACATTCTGGGTTATAAAATTACCAACTGTGTCCCGTCAGCGCGGCGTGAGCTCGCCACCCCAGCTTTTTCAAGATCATCAGGTTGTCTTGGTTGTTCTTTCAGGCCGGATCCTCAGGGGTCAGGTCTCGCTGCACAAACTTCAACGCTTCTACCGCTGATGAAAACAGGGAATGTTTCCCATTATGCCAGATCTTTAGACGGGCTGGATAAAGTAAAGCAAATTGAATTTTCTTTTCAAATAATTGTTGGCACACTCCACGAAATGCTCTTCGCTGTAAAGAAACTCCAGTCGAGAAGTCCTGGAAGCAGCGTACCGTATGGTTCTCATATTGTATAGTTCCAGCCTTTCTGAATGCCCGAAAAATTTCCTGTTTGTGGGCAAAATTCAAGACTTTGAAAATGACGACTCTTGGGCGGGGGTCCTTCGAATTTCCAGGCCCCAGCCGGTGAGCACGTTCTATTCTTAAAGGCCCAGCAGACAGTTGTAAAGGTAGAATTTTTGGTAGCCAGTTTTCTAGAAAGTCTCTTAATTCTGAATCTTTGATCTTTTCAGGCAACCCAATCATTCTTATATTACTCCTGCGAGCTCTAATTTCCAGGTCCTCCAGCTTACTCTCCAGCCGTTCTACCTTGCTCTCCAGGTCTTTTTGTGTTGTCTCATGCTGCTGCACTCGATCTTCCACATCAGATAAGCGCTGCGTATATTGAGAAAACTCTGACTGGATGTTTTCCAACTTCACGTCGATGCCTCCTAATTGTTCTTTAATCGCTTGTAATTTGTGGTCCACTGACGCCCCCAACATAGCAGAGACTTCCGCTGCCACCTCCGCGGCCCACGCCGAGCTCACCGACCTCGGGCCGTCTCCGTCCGCCATCTTGGAATCTGTTGTACGGGTCCGCATGTTTTCCTTTTTGGGGGGTTTAGCCGCCATCGCACCTCTGCCAAGCTCCGTTTTAGTATTCCGCGATACCCCGATGTTTCGGATCACCGTTGCTGTTATCCTCGCTTTTTAATGCGGCGAAAGGAGATATTTATTTGCGGAAAACGGCGCGGGGAGGGCGGGAGCTCAGCACGACGACACCTTCTCTCTAGCCGTGCATCACGTGATCCCTCGGATATTTTTAAAATGAGGGAACGTCCTAGAACACTTTTTCTGCTGACCGTAAAGGGCGAGGTGGATGGTACATTCTCAAACGTTTTGCCAGTGTCAAAGGAACATCATTGATTCCATGTTTTGAAAATAAGGTCCAGAATTTTAAATTGTATATACATTTAATTGGTAGCCCATGTAATCTTAATAATATCGGGGAGTTATGATCAAATCTTGAGGTGTTAGATAAAATCCAGATACTGCATTCTGTGCCAATTGTAATGATTTCAACATATTAGAATACCCAAGAAATTTGAGTTGCAATAGTCAAATAATGGCTTTACAAGTGCCTGTACAATCCTTCTGAAATGATCTTCAGACAATAAGTTTTTCAATCTTCTTAAAACCTTTTTTTATTAAAAAAAAAATCTTTTTTTACCAATAGCCTGAGATGAGCTTTAAATGAAATTGAAAAGTCTAAGACAACCCCAAGAAATTTAATTTCTCGTACTAATGAAATAGATGTATCTCCTATCATATGTTTCTCAGAGTAAGATATATTTGGTTGATTTGACAAGATTAAAATTTGAGTTTAGACATATTTAACTTCAGCCTATTTAATCGTAGAGAGACATAGTTTCAAAAATTTCAGGGACTCCCAAAAGATCCCTTAATAAGGACAGAGAACTGAATATCATTAGTATAGAGTCTGTATGAGACATTTAGTCCCGCAAGGAGTTTGCACAGAGAGATCCATGGTTAATGATGGTCCCCACATTGCTTGGAGGGTTTTTGAGCCAATGATAGAAAAATGCTGGATGTAGTCAGGATATTGAATAAATTCCGTAATCTACTAAGAATTATTTCCAGCGGAAACTGAGGCCCTTTTTCCTCCAATAAAGTAGATCCTTGGATTCTGAAGAGCATCTATGGATTCCTCATAGTGAAGATTATTCGTTATTCCACTGTCTTGTGAACTGAGTGAGTACTACGCGTTTGAGTGGAAAATATTCTCCAGCTGTGAAGTGCAGAGGTGCAAGGGAACTATTTTTATTCAACTCTTGTATTTAATGAATCTAAGTGAATTTTAATTTATTTGGGTCAATTGGACTTCACGTTTGTACCTTTTGAACATATTTCTCTTTATGATCTTCTATTATGTGAAAATTGGCAACTAATATTTCAGAGATCCTTTTACTAAGGTGAGCTTACAGATGTAGCACACGCTACCGATTTGAAAGTGATAATTGTTAAGAGACCCCACAGGTATAAAATGGACTTCTTAGCATTTACCCTGTACTGATCATTAGCGTGTGCTTAATCAGTTAGTGCACCCCAAAGGGATCAGTCAAAGAAACTGGGTCTACTCATATCACCCCTCTCCTCAAGTCACTTCACTGGCTTCCGATCAGGTACCGCATACAGTTCAAGCTTCTCCTACTAACCTACAAATGGACTCGATCTGCAGCCCCTCCTTACCTCTCTACCCTCATCTCCCCGTACGTTCCTACCCGTAACCTCCGCTCTCAAGACAAATCCCTCCTTTCAGTACCCTTCTCCACCACCGCCAACTCCAGGCTCCGCCCTTTCTGCCTCACCTCACCCCATGCCTGGAACAAACTCCCTGAGCACATACGCCAGGCCCCCTCCCTGCCCATCTTCAAATCACTGCTCAAAGCCCACCTCTTCAATGTTGCCTTCGACACCTAACCACTATACCTCTATTCAGTAAATCTTGAGTGCCCCAACTTGACATTTCGTCCTTTAGATTGTAAGCTCCTTGGAGCAGGGACTGTCCTTCTTTGTTAAACCGTACAGCGCTGCTTAACCCTAGTAGCGCTCTAGAAATGTTAAGTAGTAGTAGTAATAGTACTAATATCCTAAACTGATTGTTTTGTTAAAAACAAATGTAAAATGTGTCCAGCCTTGTGTGTAGGTCAGAGATAATTTATCTTCAACCCAAAGAAAAAGAATATGTTAAAATTATATAATTCTAAAATCCCCCTTACATGAATCCACATGAAGGTTAAAATCATGTAAAATAATAGTTTCCCTTGACTTAAAATCTTGAGCAATCAAAGCTTCAAACAGAGGGGACACATCTGTGTAGAGTGTTCCAGGGCTGCTATAAACTAAACATATGTATAAATGAGAAGACCAGAGATTCAATATTTTCGGAATTGAAAAAACACTTATTTTCCAACAAACTCAAACTCATTTTTGAAATGATTAAAAGGCCACTTTCTCTCTTATTTGTTCTAAACTGGAAAAAAAAAGAGGTTCTTTTACAAAGGGACGCTGAAAATGGCTTGCGGTAGTGTAGGCGCAGGATTTGGGTGCGTGCCAATCCATATTTTTTAGCGCACCTGTAAAAAAGGCCTTTTTTAAAATGTTTGCCGAAAATGGATGTGCGGCAAAATGAAAATTGCCGTGCGTTCGTTTTGGGTCTGAGACCTGACCGCCAGCCATTGACCTAGCGGTAAAGACTGACACGGTAACTGAGCAGTAATGACCTATGAGCGCCAAATGCCACTTGGGGTGTGTCCGTTATGCACTCCTGAAAATAAAAAATAGTTTTCAGACGTGTGTATCGGACGAGCACTAAAAATGAAATTACTGCAAGAGCCACGCGGTAGTCGGGCAGTAACTCCATTTTGGCACACATTGGGCACACGTAGAATGCTTATGCGTCTTAGTAAAAGGAGCCCCCTAAAGAACATAATTGCTTCCGGATTGCGGTATCACTATTTCAAAGCCATGATTCAGTTATACATAAAACGAACTCTGAAGATGAGGTTGCAGTCAATGGACTCAGATATAAACTAGAGCCTCAACTAAAAATTCTGGGAATTTTTATTTGGATAACAATCCTACTTTTGATCATCGTGTGAATTTGCTGGTTTGAAAGGAAACCACATCTCAAAAAAGATATAGTGAAATTAGAAAAGGTGCAGAGAAGGGCGACGAAAATGATAAAGAGGATGGGACAACTTCCCTATGAGGAAAGGCTAAAGCAGCCAGGGCTCTTCAGCTTGGAGAAGAGACAGCTGAGGGGAGATATGATAGAGGTCTATAAAATAATGAGTGGAGTGAATCGTTTGTTTACTCTTTCCAAAAATACTAGGACTAGAGGGCATGCGATGAAGCTACAAAGTAGTACATTTAATATGAATCGGAGAAAATGTTTCTTCACTCAACATGTAATTAAACTCTGGAATTCGTTGCCAGAGAATGTGGTAAAGGTGGTTAGCTGAGCGGGGTTTAAAAGGGTGTGGATGGCTTTCTATAGGAAAACTCCATAGACCATTATTAAATTGACTTGGGGAAAATCCACTGCTTATTTCTGGGATAAGCAGCATAAAATGTATTGAGTTTTCTGGGATCTTACCAGGTACTTGTGACCTGGATTGGCCACTGTTGGAAACAGGATGCTGGGGCTTGATGGACTTTTGGTCTCTCCCAATGTGGCAATACTTATGTAAGATCATAAGAGCATAAGAATAGCCATATTTATGGGTCTGACCAATAGTTCATCTAGCCCATAGACTAATACTGCCCGGTCCTAACATATAAGGGAAAGAGACCATTTCCCATGGAGAAAGAATTCCAGCAGTGGCCAATCCAAGTCACAAGTACCTGGCAGAAACCCAGTTAGTAGCAACATTCCATGCTACCAATCCCAGGGCAAGCAGTGGCTTCCCCCATATGTCCATCTCAAAACAGACTATGGACTTTTCCTCCAGGAACTTGTCAACCCCCTTTTTAATACCAGTTACACTAACCACTGTTACCACATCCTCTCAACAGATTCCGGAGCTTAACTATTCTTTCAGGGGAAAAAATATTTCCTCCTATTTGTTTTAAAAGTATTCCCATGCAATTTCATTGAGTGTTCCCTGGACTTTGTGCTTTTTGAATGGGCGAAAAATTGATTCACCTCCACCTGCTCCACACCACTCAGGATTTTTTAGAACTCATCCGTCTCCCTTCCAAACTGAAGGCCTTTCCTCATATGGGAACAGTTCCATCCCCTCTATCATTTTGGTCGCTCTTCTCTAAACCTTTTCTGATTCCGCTATATTTTTTTGAGATACGGCAACCAGAATTGAACCCAATACTCAAGGTAAGGCCACTCCATGGAGCGATTATAATATTTTTGGTCTTATTTTGCATCCGTCTCCTAAAAATTCCTGGCATCCTGTTTGCTTTTTGGTCACTGCTGCACACTGGGAAGAGGATTTCTGCTTGTTGTCTACAATCCTGCTTATTTTCAAACGAGAAGGGCGGCCATCTTCCGACACAAATCGGGAGATGGCTGCCCTTCTCCCAAAGCCAGCCAAATCGGTATAAGCGAAAGCCGATTTTGGCCGGCTTCAACTGCATTCCGTCGCGGGGCCGGCAAAAGTTCAAGGGGGCGTCTCGGCAGGGTATGGAAGGCGGGACGGGGGCATGGTTACGAGATAGCCGCCCTCGGCCCATAATGGAAAAAAGAAGGCCGGCCCTGATGAGCATTTGGCCGACTTTACTTGGTCCATTTATTTTCAGGACCAAGTCTCAAAAAGGTGTCCCAAATGACCAGATGAACATCGGAGGGAATCGGGGATGACCTACCCGTACTCCCCCAGTGGTCACCAACCCCCTCCAACCCTAAAAAAAATGACAAACATTTTTTGCCACCCTCTATGCCAGCCTCAAATGTCATACCCAGCTCCATGACAGCAATATGCAGGTCCCTGGAGCAGTTTTTAGTGGGTACTGCAGTGCACTTCAGGCAGGCGGACCCAGGCCCATCCCCCCTTACCTGTTACACTTGTGGTGGTAAATGGGAGCCCTCCAAAACCCACCCGAAACCCACTGTACCCACATGTAGGTGCCCCCCTTTACCCTTTAAGGGCTATGGTACTGTTGTACAGTTGTGGGTATTGGGTTTTGGGGGTTTTGGGGGGCTTAGCACCCAAGGGAAGGGAGCTATGTGCCTGGGAGCAATTAATGAAGTCCGCTGCAGTGCCCCCTAGGGTGCCCGGTTGGTGTCCTGGCATGTGAGGGAGACCAGTGCACTACAAATGCTGGCTCCTCCCATGACCAAATGGCTTCGATTTGGCCGGGTTTGAGATGGCCGGCCTCGGTTTCCATTATGGACGAAAACCGAGGCCGGCCATCTCTAAGTCCGGCGATCTCAACATTTGTGTACCTCGTCAGCACTGGTGCCCTGAGTACTTAGGTCGCGCCAATAGTGTTTCACATTTGACAGTTGAAACGCTGCTCACCATGTAAATTGGGAGGGGATGGAGCTGGTGGTGCGAACTCGTAGCGCGGGTGTGTGGTGGTGCAAGTGTGTTGGGGGCAGATTGTGCTTACGTTGGTGCTGTTCAGGCCCCCTCTTTGTCAGTGTGTCTGTGTGCGGCAGGCGGGACTCAGCTGCTGCAGCTTTTATGTCTGAGTCCGTTGGCGCCTCTTGCTTGAGACACGTTGAAGTTTCCCAGGCAACATGGTGATGTCACCGGAAGGCTTCAGACATTACGAACCGGGCTTCAACTTCCTGGCAGTCGGCTTCAGAACATTGGAGGTGCAAATTATTATAGTAGATAGTTTAAAGAGGTGATAAAAATACTAAACACCACTGGTCTTTCAGCACTCCACAATACTGAGTAGTGGATATTTGGGACACTGGAATGAGAGTGGAAAGACAGTGATAATCCTAGAGTGGTAAGGGGAAGCCAATTATTAACATTTTGGTAGCCCTTACGGGGAAAAGGGGAATAGCACAGAGATATTATATTACTGATGATATTAATGTCTGAGATCAGAAAAATCTTATGCCGTGGTAAACAACTCATGCTCTTTCAGTGTGACGTATCTGAGACTTTTAATGCCATTGATCAATATCAAATATTAAGCAAAATTAGGGGTCCTTTTACTAAGGTGCATCGAAAAATGGCCTGCACTGGTGTAGATGCATGATTTGGACGCACACAGGTCCTTTTTGGGCTGAAAATGGACGTGCAGCAAAATCAAAATTGTTGTGCATCCATTTCGGGCCTTAGACCTTACCGCCACCCAATTGACCTAGCAGTAAGGTGTCACATGTTAAGCGAGCGCTAGCGGTCTATGGGCGTACAATGCTGATTACTGCTCGGTTAGCGCTGCGTGGCAGAAAATTTCTGACAGACTTAGTGGATGCACATAAAAAGCATGAAATTACCACCCAGGCCACGCGGTAGATGAACGGTATTTCAAAATCGATGCGTAAAAGGGCCCCTTAGCGCTTTGGGCATGGGAGGTAATGTGCTGAAATGGTTTTCAGAATTTTTGAAGAAAAGAAGATATTGTGTTAAGGGTGAAAATTCAGTTTTAGCAACATGGGGGACTCATTGCGGAGTTCCACAGGGTTCCCTGCTTTCGCCTTTGTCTATGACTTCTCTGGGGGGAAAATGCTGTCTAATCTGGGTATTCTTTAATCTTCTGCTGCTGAGGTTTTAATTTGAAATCATGCATATGTGAATTTTGAAGACATGAATGTGTTTGTCCAGTATGGTATTCATAGATGACTGGATGTATTACATTAAATTGGTTTGTCTTGGGAATTCGGATGGGATTATCGGAAGGAAGATTATGCTGCACTCTGGGGAAGTGGTCTAAAGTTTTTGGTGCATTCCTTGATTCTAAATTACCTTTTGGGATACAGATAAATGAAGTAGTAAGGAAAACGTTGTTATACAATACGTTCATATTTAACTTCCAAACGTCTTCAGGTAGTTGTTCAGGCAATCATTTTACCTCAGTTAGATTACCTAGGAACCAAATGGTGGAACTCCTTAGCACCCAAAATAAGAAATGTTCAGGAATATACTGGATTCCACAAAATCCTCAAATCGTTCCTATTCAAACAAACCCTCACAAAGAGCGACCATATCTCAAACAGTTAGTTACTATCTGAAATTTGATTAATACTCTATTTACCATTGACTTTCTCTTTGCTTCATGTTCAATTTCTCATTCATAAAAGATTTTCTAAATGTTAAACATCCATCGCTATCCCAGTTTGTTTATGATATTATTTTGTAAAATTGAATTCTTAAAACAAATTACTTTCTTATGCATTACTCTTTGTTATGTATCCAGTAGTGTTTATTGTAAGCCACATTGAAATCAAACTTGTCACAAATAAATAATTAATAAACAAAACTGCGAACTAGACTGTTTGCTGTTCCAAAATACAGCTGCTCATCTTATTTTTGATAATTACTCCGCTTTTGCAACAATTGCATTGGCTCCCTATTAGTGACAGAGTTGAGATTAAACTGGTAACATTATTATATACAACTTTATATGGTAAAGGTACAGAACGGTTCATTCACTATCTCTCATTTCCTATTAACCCTACAAATTCCTGGTACCGATCTTTGATGAAACTTTGTTAATTGATCATTCTTTTGGATATCATGGAATCAAGCAGTGGAATAATCTTTAGGTGGATTTAAGGCAAATTTCATCTTATTTTCTTTTTTTTGTGTGTGTGGAGTGGAGGAGTAGCCTACTGGTTAGTGCAGTGGACTTTGATCCTAGGTAACTGGGTTCGATTCCCACTGCAGTTCCTTATGACTCTGGACAAATCACGTAACCCTCCATTACCCCAGGCACAAATAAATACCTGTATATACTATCCACCTTATAATCAAAAGAGAAAAACGCCCATATTCCGACCTAAATCGGGAGATGGACGTCTTTCTCTCGCGGGCGCCCAAATCGGTATAATGGAAAGCCGATTTTGGGCGTCTTCAACTGCACTCCGTCACAGGAACGAATAAAGTTGACGGGGGCATGTCAGAGGCGTGGTGAAGGCAGAACTGGGGCGTGGTTATCGGCCGAGGAGAGATGGGCGTCTTTAGCTGATAATCGAAAAAAAAAGGCGTTTTTACTGCAATTTTGGGTCACTTTTTTTTTTACCCTTTTTTTCCACGAACAAGTCCCAAAAAAGTGCTCCAACTGACCAGATGACCACTGGAGGGAATCGGGGATCACCTGCCCTGACTCCCCCAGTGGTCACTAACCCCCTCCCACCAAAAAAAACCCCACTTTACAAACTTTTTTTCCCAGCGTGTATGCCAGCCTCAAATGCCGTACCCACCTCCATAACAGCAGAATGTGTTCTATCCTCTGACAGCCTTTCCCTGGTTCTGATGTGGGTCTCGGGTGAGTGTGACACCTTTTCTGTTATGGGCACTGCAGAGTCACATCACCAATGCATTGTGGTGGATGTAGGGTATTGGGCTCCGTGATTCCACTAGCTTGTGTTACATGCTCACGATGTTGGTAGCTGGTAGGCTCTACTCCCATGGTGCTTTTCCCCCTGCTTACTGGGTCAGAGTGTGCCCTGTTTTGTTTCCGGTAGTCCATGAGGTAGTGGCCATTTTTGTAAGCCAGTTTTAGATCCCTTTCATGTGTTAGCCACGTTACAGAACTTAGTTCTTACCATTGTACAGCATTCTGCCAGCTCAGACCTACTGCTAAACTCAGTACCAGGGAGACTCGTTGCCAGTGGGGCACAACCTCTGATCTGCAGTTAACTGTGAGTAAAGGTGCTTATTCAAATAAAGGACGTTTTCAGCGAGATTAGTCTTCAGATGTGAACTGCTGTGCCAAGGTTATACAGCACCAACAAGTCCTGTCCCTGGAGCACTTTTAGTGGGTACTGCAGTGCACTTCAGGCAGGCAGACCCAAACCCATCCCCCCCTACCTGTAACACTTGTGGTGATAAATGGGAGCCTCTAAAACCCACTGTACCCACATGTAGTTGCCCCTTCATCCCTAAGAGCTATGGCAGTGTTGTACATTTGTCCCTCCCACGACCAAATGGCTTGGATCAGGACGTTTCTGAGCTGGCCGTTTTTAGTTTACATTATCGCTAAAAAAAAAAAAAACGCCCAGCTCAGAAAGGACCAAATCCATGGCAGTTGGTCCGTCCAAACCGTATTTTTGAAACGAAAGATGGACGCCCATCTTTTTCGAAAATACGGTCTGTCCCGCCTCTTCACGTACCTGTTTTCGGACACAGACGCCCATGGAGATGGGCGTTCGCGTTCGATTATGCCCCTCCACGTAAACCACTTTCAATGTAGTTGCAGAGGAGTGTGGTAGCCGTGTTAGTCCACTCTTAAGGTTATCAATAGAAATCAAACAAAATAAAACATGGAAAAGAAAATAAGATGATACCTTTTTTATTGGACATAACTTAATACATTTCTTGATTAGCTTTCGAAGGCTGCCCTTCTTCGTCATACCCCCACCCTCCCACCCTGTTAGACTGTCATAGTAATGCTTGAATGTTTTCACTTATATACACTGTCAGCTAGCACATTTGCTTATTTCCGATCTGAGGAAGAAGGGCAACCTTCGAAAGCTAATCAAGAAATGTATTAAGTTATGTCCAATAAAAAAGGTATCATCTTATTTTCTTTTCCATGTTTTATTTTGTTTGATTTCTATTGATAACCTTAAGAGTAGACTAACACGGCTACCACACAGCTTCTTTGTAAATATAATCCGCACAAGAACGTAAGACCTTTGAAGTCAGAATGATTGAATATTTTAACACCCAACAGAAAGGACTTAACAAGGATCTGGGGTTCCTAGCCCATTATAAACCATAAAGCTGTATGTCTCTGTTGATCACCCTCCCCTCACCTATCCACACCCACCCTGTTAGAATATCAATGATATGCTTTGATGTCCCCATGCATACCTCCGACCCACCCCCATCCTCCCACCCTGTCAGACTGTCATAGTAATGCTTGAATGTTTTCACTTATATACACTGTCAGCTAGCACATTTGCTTATTTCCGATCTGAGGAAGAAGGGCAACCTTCGAAAGCTAATCAAGAAATGTATTAAGTTATGTCCAATAAAAAAGGTATCATCTTATTTTCTTTTCCATGTTTTATTTTGTTTGATTTCTATTGATAACCTTTAAGAGTAGACTAACACGGCTACCACACAGCTTCTTTGTAAATATAATCCGCACAAGAACGTAAGACCTTTGAAGTCAGAATGATTGAATATTTTAACACCCAACAGAAAGGACTTAACAAGGATCTGGGGTTCCTAGCCCATTATAAACCATAAAGCTGTATGTCTCTGTTGATCACCCCACCCCTCACCTATCCACACCCATCCTGTTAGAATATCAATAATATGCTTTGATGTCCCCATGCATACCTCCTACCCACCCCCATCCTCCCACCCTGTCAGACTGTCATAGTAATGCTTGAATGTTTTCACTTATATACACTGTCAGCTAGCACATTTGCTTATTTCCGATCTGAGGAAGAAGGGCAACCTTCGAAAGCTAATCAAGAAATGTATTAAGTTATGTCCAATAAAAAAGGTATCATCTTATTTTCTTTTCCATGTTTTATTTTGTTTGATTTCTATAGATTCTACATGGAATGTTGCTATTCCACTAGCAACATTCCATGTAGAAGTCGGCCCTTGTAGATCACCAATGTGGCCGCGCAGGCTTCTGCTTCTGTGAGTCTGACGTCCTGCACGTACGTGCAGGACGTCAGACTCACAGAAACAGAAGCCTGCGCAGGAATGTTGCTAGTGGAATAGCAACATTCCATGTAGAATCTCCAATAGTAGCAACATTCCATGTAGAATGTCCAATAGTAGCAACATTCCATGTAGAATGTCCAATAGTATCTATTTTACTGTCATAGTAATGCTTGAATGTTTTCACTTATATACACTGTCAGCTAGCACATTTGCTTATTTCCGATCTGAGGAAGAAGGAGACCTTCGAAAGCTAATCAAGAAATGTATTAAGTTATGTCCAATAAAAAATGTAGTTGCAAAAACCACAGAAAGGCAGTGTATCAAGTCCCATTTCCTAAACTGTAATCTGCAATTGTTGTAAATGTCTATATCCAGTTCAATATCTATGGTTTTTTACCTGCCTAGATAGAATCTATTGATGAGACTCGTGCGGTTATAAATCACAAGAAAAGAATAGAATCTTCATCTTAGCCCATTCCCCCAAAAACAAATCTTTCCCTGTGTAGGAACATCCTGAATTTCTGGAGATTGTCAGAAAATGTTTGGGTGACTTAACCTGGGAAGCTGGAAAGATTCAGTTCCCTCCACAGCACAGTTGATGTCCGTCTGTTTCTCTGTTCTGTAGGTTTCAGCAGGAGGTAGAAGCTGTATCTACATGAATTTATACTGGAGAATCAACTCATTATTTGAGGAAGGCATCAATTATCTGAAACCATTATTACAGGAAGAAACCATGGGAACATTGACAGAGAGAAGGAAATTATGGGCCAATAATCACAGCAGGATATCCGAAAATTCACCAGTGCAGAACGTCAAGAACAAACTATAACCTCTCCCAGGACCTCATATTTACAGAGCACTGTCTAGGAGGTCTCTGTGCCTAGCAGTCACTGTACCAGGACAGAATTACAGACTGTGCCTATGAGAGGAGGGAATGAGGTTTACTAACATAGTAGATGATGGCAGAAAAAGACCTGCACGGTCCATCCAGTCTGCCCAACAAGATAACTCATATTTGCTACTTTTTGTATATACCTTACTTTGATTTGTACCTGTGCTCTTCAAGGCACAGACCATATAAGTCTGCCCAGCACTATCCCCTCCTCCCAACCACCGGCTCTGGCACAGACCGTATAAGTCTGCCCAGCACTATCCCCACCTCCCAACCACCAGCCCCGCCTCCCAACCACCGGCTCTGGCACAGACCGTACAAGTCTGTCTAGCACTATCCCCGCCTCCCACCACCGGCTCTGGCACAGACCGTATAAGTCTGCCCAGCACTATCCCCACCTCCCAACCACCAGCCCCGCCTCCCAACCACCGGCTCTGGCACAGACCGTACAAGTCTGTCCAGCACTATCCCCGCCTCCCAACCACCAGTCCCGCTTCCCACCACCGGCTCTGGCACAGACCGTATAAGTCTGCCCAGGTTGTGGGTTTTACTCCACAACCTCCTCTATGCTGTCATCCCTACAGGAGAATTGAATCTGAGGAGAGTGCTAAATGTAGTGGACTTCGATTTTAGCAACGTTCTTGACATGGTTCTACATACAACCCTTATAAATAAATTGAGCACCTCAGTAGGGACCCTAAAGTGATTGACTAAGTAAGAAACTGGTTGAGTGGGAGGTGATGAGACATAGTTATAAATGGAGTTCACACTTAGGCTAGGGGCATTATCAGCGGTCTTTAGTTTGGTTCTTTCTAACAGTTTTGTGATCAATATTGTAGAAAGGCTCTCAGGTTTACCTCCTTGTGGATGATGGAAATGGAATGAAGTGGAGACAACATTCACAAGTAACAAAGAAACCAGAAAAACAATCCACAGCGAATGATTAAAAGCAACCAAATATTTATTATACAAATAAGGCCCATTTTTAAAAAAGGTTCCAGGGGAGATCCGGGAAATTATAGACCGGTGAGTCTGACGTCGGTGCCGGGGAAAATGGTAGAGGCTATTATTAAAAACAAAATTACAGAGCACATCCAAGGACATGGATTACTGAGACCAAGTCAGCACGGCTTTTGTGTGGGGAAATCTTGCCTGACCAATTTACTTCAATTGAGTAAACAAACATGTGGACAAAGGGGAGCCGGTTGATAGTGTGTATCTGGATTTTCAAAAGGCGTTTAGCAAGGTACCTCATGAAGTTGAAGAGGAAGTTGGAGGGTCATGGGATAGGAGGAAATGAGATTGTAGTAGATCGGGTATCTTTAAATAACAATAAAAATCAGACAAAAGATTGCCAATTAATACTGTCAAGTACTAAGCATGATGTACTTAGGAACAACAAACATAGTTTGAAATGTCTATATGCGAATGCCAGGAGCCTAAGAAATAAGATGGGGGAGTTGGAATATATTGCACTAAATGAAAAATTAGATATAATAGGCATCTCTGAGACCTGGTGGAAGGAGGATAACCAGTGGGACACTGTCATACCGGGGTACAAATTATATCGTAGTGATAGGGTGAATCGGATTGGTGGAGGGGTAGCATTGTATATTAACGAGAGCCTCGAATCAAATAGATTGAAAATTCTGCAGGAAACAAAACACTCCTTGGAATCACTGTGGATTGAAATTCCATGTGCAAAGGGGAAAAGGATAGTGATAGGAGTGTACTACCGTCCGCCTGGCCAGGACGAACAGACGGATGCGGAAATGTTAAAGGAAATCAGGGACGCAAACAAACTGGGCAACACAATAATAATGGGGGATTTCAATTACCCGCATATAGACTGGGTTAATGTAACATCTGTACACGCAAGGGACATAAGATTTCTTGATGAAATCAAGGACAGCTTCATGGAACAGCTAGTTCAGGAGCCGACAAGAGAAGGAAAAATACTAGACTTAGTCCTTAGTGGTGCTCATGATCTAGTGCAGGGGGTAACGATACGAGGGCCGCTTGATAACAGTGATCATAATATGATCGGTTTTGATATTGGCATTGAAGGAAGTGAAACTAGGAAATCAAGTACGCTAGCGTTTAACTATAGAAAAGGTGATTACGACAAAATGAGAAAAATGGTGAAAAAAAGACTGAAAGGAGCAGCTCGCAGAGGAAAAAACTTGCATCAGGCGTGGATGCTGTTTAAAAACACCATCCTGGAGGTTCAGGACAAATATATTCCACGTATTAGAAAAAAGGGAAAAAAGACTAAACGTCAGCCGGCGTGGCTAAACAGTAAGATAAAGGAAATCATTAGAGCCAAAAAACAATCCTTCAGAAAGTGGAGAAGAGAACCAACTGAAAGTAACAGGATAGATCATAAGGAATGCCAAGCCAAATGCAAAGCGGAGATAAGGAGGCAAAAAAGGACTTTGAGAAGAAATTAGCGTTGGAAGCAAAAATACATAGTAAAAATTTTTTTAGATACATTAAAAGCAGGAAACCGGCCAAAGAGTCGGTTGGGCCGCTGGACGAAAATGGTGTTAAAGGGGCGATCAAGGAGGACAAAGCCGTAGCGGAGAAATTAAATGAATTCTTTGCTTCGGTCTTCACCGAGGAGGATCTGGGGGGGACACCGGTGCCGGAAAGAATATTTGAAGCGGGGGAGTCGGAGAAACTAAACAAATTCTCTGTAACCTTGGAGGATGTAATGGGTCAGTTCAGCAAGCTGAAGAGTAGTAAATCACCGGGACCTGATGGTATTCATCCCAGAGTATTAATAGAACTAAAAAATGAACTTGCGGAGCTACTGTTAGAAATATGCAATCTGTCCCTAAAATCGAGTGTAGTACCGGAAGACTGGAGGGTAGCCAATGTTACTCCGATTTTTAAGAAGGGTTCCAGAGGAGATCCGGGAAATTATAGACCGGTGAGTCTGACGTCGGTGCCGGGCAAGATGGTGGAGGCTATTATTAAGAATAAAATTGCAGAGCATATACAAAACATGGACTGATGAGACAAAGTCAGCACGGATTTAGTGAAGGGAAGTCTTGCCTCACCAATCTAATGCATTTTTTTGAGGGGGTAAGCAAACATGTGGACAATAGGGAGCCGGTTGATATTGTATATCTGGATTTTCAGAAGGCGTTTGACAAAGTGCCGCACGAAAGACTCCTGAAGAAATTGCAGAGTCATGGAATCGGAGGTAGGGTACTATTATGGATTAAGAACTGGTTGAAAGATAGGAAGCAGAGAGTAGGATTGCGTGGCCAGTATTCTCAGTGGAGGAGGGTAGTTAGTGGGGTCCCGCAGGGGTCTGTGCTGGGTCTGTTGCTTTTTAATGTATTTATAAATGACCTAGAGATGGGAATAACTAGTGAGGTAATTAAATTCGCCGATGACACAAAATTATTCAGGGTCGTCAAGTCGCAGGAGGAATGTGAACGATTACAGGAGGACCTTGCGAGACTGGGAGAATGGGCGTGCAAGTGGCAGATGAAGTTCAATGTTGACAAGTGCAAAGTGATGCATGTGGGTAAGAGGAACCCGAATTATAGCTACGTCTTGCAAGGTTCCGCGTTAGGAGTTACGGATCAAGAAAGGGATCTGGGTGTCGTCGTCGATGATACGCTGAAACCTTCTGCTCAGTGTGCTGCTGCGGCTAGGAAAGCGAATAGAATGTTGGGTGTTATTAGGAAGGGTATGGAGTCCAGGTGTGCGGATGTTATAATGCCGTTGTATCGCTCCATGGTGCGACCGCACCTGGAGTATTGTGTTCAGTACTGGTCTCCGTATCTCAAAAAAGATATAGTAGAATTGGAAAAGGTACAGCGAAGGGCGACAAAAATGATAGTGGGGATGGGACGACTTTCCTATGAAGAGAGGCTGAGAAGGCTAGGGCTTTTCAGCTTGGAGAAGAGACGGCTGAGGGGAGATATGATAGAAGTGTATAAAATAATGAGTGGAATGGATCGGGTGGATGTGAAGCGACTGTTCACGCTATCCAAAAATACTAGGACTAGAGGGCATGAGTTGAAGCTACAGTGTGGTAAATTTAAAACGAATCGGAGAAAATTTTTCTTCACCCAACGTGTAATTAGACTCTGGAATTCGTTGCCGGAGAACGTGGTACGGGCGGTTAGCTTGACAGAGTTTAAAAAGGGGTTAGATAGATTCCTAAAGGACAAGTCCATAGACCGCTATTAAATGGACTTGGAAAAATTCCGCATTTTTAGGTATAACTTGTCTGGAATGTTTTTACGTTTGGGGAGCGTGCCAGGTGCCCTTGACCTGGATTGGCCACTGTCGGTGACAGGATGCTGGGCTAGATGGACCTTTGGTCTTTCCCAGTATGGCACTACTTATGTACTTATGTACTTATGGATTAAAAACTGGTTGAAGGATAGGAAACAGAGAGTGGGGTTAAATGGGCAGTATTCACAATGGAGAAGGGTAGTTAGTGGGGTTCCTCAGGGGTCCGTGCTAGGACCGCTGCTTTTTAATATATTTATAAATGATTTAGAGATGGGAGTAACTAGCGAGGTAATTAAATTTGCTGATGACACAAAATTATTCAAAGTCGTTAACTCGCAACAGGATTGTGAAAAATTACAGAAGGACCTTACAAGACTGGGAGACTGGGTGGCTAAATGGCAGATGACGTTTAATGTGAGCAAGTGCAAGGTGATGCATGTGGGAAAAAAGAACCCGAATTATAGCTACGTCATGCAAGGTTCCACGTTAGGAGTTACGGACCAAGAAAGGGATCTGGGTGTCATCGTCGATAATACACTGAAACCTTCTGCTCAGTGTGCTGCTGCGGCTCAGAAAGCGAATAGAATGTTGGGTATTATTAGGAAAGGTATGGAAAACAGGTGTGAGGATGTTATAATGCCGTTATATCGCTCCATGGTGCGACCGCACTTTGAGTATTGTGTTCAATTCTGGTCGCCGCATCTCAAGAAAGATATAGTAGAATTGGAAAAGGTGCAGCGAAGGGCGACTAAAATGATAGTGGGGATGGGACGACTTCCCTATGAAGAAAGACTAAAGAGGCTAGGGCTTTTCAGCTTGGAGAAGAGACGGCTGAGGGGAGACATGATAGAGGTATATAAAATAATGAGTGGAGTGGAACAGGTGGATGTGAAGCGTCTGTTCACGCTTTCCAAAAATACTAGGACTAGGGGGCATGCGATGAAACTACAGTGTAGTAAATTTAAAACAAATCTGAGAAAATGTTTCTTCACCCAACGCGTAATTAAACTCTGGAATTCATTGCCGGGGAATGTGGTGAAGGCGGTTAGCTTGGCAGAGTTTAAAAAGGGGTTAGACGGTTTCCTAAAGGACAAGTCCATAAACCGCTACTAAATGGACTTGGGAAAAATCCACAATTCCAGCAATAACATGTATAGAATGTTTGTACGTTTGGGAAGCTTGCCAGGTGCCCTTGGCCTGGATTGGCCGCTGTCGTGGACAGGATGCTGGGCTCGATGGACCCTTGGTCTTTTCCCAGTGTGGCATTACTTATGTACTTATAAAGACCCTACCGCAGCTGTGTTTCAGGTTCATGCCTGTTTATTCTCCCATTATAATGGGGATTACTGGAGTAGTAACGTGGAGATATGTGAGGAATGAGGATCCAGTCAAGGAGATGGTTTCTCTGGGATGATAGCAGAGGAGGAGTTAAAAGTAGTAAAACAGATTGTAGTGGCGTTCCTAGGGGGGGGGCGGTGGGGGCGGTCCGCCCCGGGTGCACGGGGGGGTGCTGCGCGCGCCTGTCCTCCGTTGGTCCATGCTTCTTCTCTGCCCCGGAACAGGTTACTTCCTGTTCCGGGGCAGAGAAGAAGCATGGCCCAACGGAGGGCAGGCGCGCGTGGCACCCCCCCAGCGGCGTGCACCCGGCGGGGGGGGTCCTTCGCGGGGGTGTCCTTTCGCTGGGGGGGGTCCGCGCTGCATCGGGGGGCGCTGCACCCGGGGGGCGGGGCGCATCGGCGATCTGCCCCGGATGCCAGCTGCCCCCAGGAACGCCACTGGTTGCCTATACTCCTCAGGGACCTTGGAGGAGAGTGGGATCCTGGAGTGCAGAATAAACTCAGGCTGAAGTGAGGATTAGTTGCTGCCCCTAAAAGTGGCAACTGAGAAGGTGTGAGAACTTTGGGTGGGTAAGGGGAACCCAGCCCAAAATCAGGAATTAGAATAAGAGGAGCCTGAGGGAAGTGGATTGAGATTGGGATTGTGGATGGCACTCTCATTCTCCCTGTCTCATGAGCTCGTAACCTTGGGGTCATCTTTGACTCCTCTCTCTCCTTCTCTGCTCATATTCAACAGATTGCCAAAACCTGTCGTTTCTTTCTCTATAACATTAGCAAAATCCATCCCTTCGTCTCCGAGCACTCTGCCAGAACCCTTATCCACACTCTTATCACCTCTCGTCTTGACTATTGTAACCTGCTTCTCACCGGCCTCCCTCTTAGCCATCTCTCTCCTCTTCAATCAGTCCAAAACTCTGCTTTGCGACTCATTTTCCGCCAAAGTCGCTATGCTCACATTAGCCCCTTCCTTAAGTCACTTCACTGGCTCCCTATCCGTTTCCGTATTGAGTTCAAGCTTCTCTTATTGACCTATAAGTGCATTCACTCTGCCGCTCCCCAGTACCTCTCCACTCTCGTCTCTCCCTACGTCCCCCCCCTTGGGTACTCCGTTCTGTAGATAAATCTCTCTTATCCATCCCCTTCTCCACTACTGCTAATTCTAGACTCCATTCCTTTTGTCTTGCTGCACTTCACGCCCGGAATAGACTTCCCGAGCCTGTGCATCTAGTCCTGTCCTTGGCCGTTTTCAATTCCAAACTTAAAGCCCACCTCTTTACCACTGCTTTTGACTCCTAACCACTACTCACTTGCCCTGACCTTTATCCTCACCTATTTATCCCCTTACCCTTAATTGTTCTGTCTGTCTGCCTGTCTTATCTAGATTGTAAGCTCTTTGAGCAGGGACTGTCTTTTTGTGTATGGTGTACAGCGCTGCGCATGCCTTGTAGCACTATAGAAATGATAAATAGTAGTAGTAGTAGTACTAGTAGAATCAAGAGATTCAGGAGCAGCCTTGGATTATTATCTGCCCAAAGGGATGGATGCTAGACAGAAGGAATGTAAATATATACATATCTACACATTCTTTGATAGAACCTGGTGGTTTAAGTGGTTGAGACTGTGGCACATGGCAGGGGCGTAGCTAGACAACAGATTTTGGGTGGGCCTAGGCAAGAAGTGGGTGGGCACCAAATGTTCTCCCTTCCCTCCCCCCCCCCCCCCCCCACCACCAAAAGATATCTCAGCTGGCAGGAAAATGCTTCTTTCCACCTTTGCAGCAGGCATGAGCTGAAAACTGAACATGCACAGTGCCAGTATCGTGGAGAGTAGCGTTTTCATTACCATCAGGGGGAAGTCTTCAGCTGGTAGAGCTTGGGATCTCCACCAGCTACCGCTAAACATGTGCTACTGTTGGGTAAGGTATACACAAAAGGTAGCACATATGAGTTTATCTTGTTGGGCAGACTGGATGGACCATGCAGGTCTTTTTCTGCCGTCACCTACTATGTTACTATGTTTTAAAAAGGTTCCAGAGGTGATCCAGGAAATTATAGACTGGTGAGCCTGACATCAGTGCCAGGCAAAATGGTAGAGACTATTACAAAGAACAAAATTACCGAGCATATTCAAAAGCATGGATTAATGAGACAAAGCCAATATGGATTTAGTGAAGGGAAATCTTGCCTCACCAATCTGCTACATTTCTTTGAAGGGGTGAACAAACTTGTGGATAAAGGTGAGCCGGATGATATTGTGTATCTGGATTTTCAAAAGGCGTTTGACAAAGTACCTCATGAAAGACTCCAGAGGAAATTGGAGAGTCATGGGATAGGAGGTAGTGTTCTACTGTGGATTAAAAACTGGTTAAAAGATAGAAAACAGAGAGTAGGGTTAAAAGGTCAGTATTCTCAATGGAGAAGGGTAGTTAGTGGGGTTCCCCAGGTGTCTGTGGTGGGACTGCTGCTTTTTAACATAATGGGTGTAACTTGTGAGATAATTAATTTGCTGACGACACAAAGTTATTCATAGTTGTTCAATCGCAAGAGGATTGTGAAAAATTGCAAGAGGACCTTACAGACTGGGAGACTGGGCATCTAAATGGCAGATGACGTTTAATGTGAGCAAGTGCAAAGTGATGCATGTGAGAAAGAGGAACCCGAATTATAGGTACGTAATGCAAGGTTCAACATTAGGAGTCACCGACCAGGAAAGGGATCTAGGTGTCGTTGTTGATGATACGTTGAAACCCTCTGCTCAGTGTGCGGCAGCAGCTAAGAAAGCAAATAGAATGCTAGGCATTGTTAGGAAAGGAATGGAAAACAAAAATGAGGATGTTGTAATGCCTTCGTATCTCTCCATGGTGCAACTGCAGCTCTAATGCTGTGTTCAGTTCTGGTCACTGCATGTCAAGATAGATATAGTGGAATTAGCAAAGGTACAGAGAAGGGCGACGAAAATGATAAAGTGGATGGGATGACTTCCCTATGATGAAAGGCCGCCCCAGTGCACAAATGAAGTTACATCAGAGGGGGGCCGAGCAGTAGAGAGGTGAACAACGCCGGGGCCAGCGGCATAGCAACATGTGTGTATGAATTGCCGTTGTTGCTGCCCGCTGACCTTTAGAAGAAATTGAAAGTAGATTTGGAGGGAAGGTTAAGGAAGGCAGGAGATGCCATCTGGGGGGGATTGAGGAACAAAGAGAGGAAATGCCAGGGGGGGAGATAGAAGGAGAAACTTGGGGGGGGGGGGGGGGGAGAAGGGGTTTGAGCAAGGAGGTTGCATGAAATCAGGAGATGGGATGCTGCATCCATGCTGTCATTCTTTATGGTTGGTGGCATCTGTATTTAATCTCATTTATATTTTCAAACATGCCATCTTGTGCAGTATACACATGTACGCAGAGGAAGTACAATAATGGAATAACTTTTCATAGGTAGAGTAGTAATTTGTTATAAATTGTAATCAGTGTGTCATTCGGAGGGGCTGGTTATAGGGACACCCTAGCTTCTCTTAGAAACTCTGAATGTTGAGCTGCTGATTCTTATGGCGTCTGTTTTCGTTTCTTATTTATTTACTATTTATTTATTAACTTATTTATGACATTTATATTCCACATTAAACAGGAATTAAGTTGAAACCTGTGAGCATTTAAATTTTTTTTCCTGTGCTTAGATCAAAAGAAAAAGATGGCACATGGGAACTTGCTCCTTTTGTTTTATGGAATGCAGTGGTATATTATACTGCTTACAAGTCTTTCCTCCTGACTTCAGTCCTATAACTAAGGAGAGGAAAAGACTTCAGACGCTCGATACCATTACTAGATATATTGTAGTGGGTATCATGTTGCTCAGCGTTTACTATTGAAAATAGACTTTTCTTTATGTAAACATACCGGAGAGCATCCTCACGAGTCTAAAAAAGCCTCTCCAATATGTGCCTTTCTTACTTAATATATTATTTTCATTTTATGTATGGTTGTTTTTAACATTCTCATCAAAAATGCTCTGGCAGTTATCTGTTCTGTGGCGTTACCCATTAGTCCAAACCGCAGAACAGATAACTGCCAGAGCATTTGAACCTGAGACTGCAGACCATCAAGTAATGATTCCATGTTGGTAACCTTACTCTGTAATCCTGAAACTGAATCCACTACTTGGACAGAAAAATCACATCATTGTGCAACCTTCCCCCACAGCAAATCTTCAGTCCTGGAAAGTACCCACTAGATATTTCATGGGAAACTTCCCTCTCTACTGTTGCAGGAATTACCACTATTGTTAGCAGAATCTGTGGTACTTCAGGAGTCAAACAGCACACACCAGAATGAGGGAGAAATCTTCTTTATTTGCCAGCAAACAAAGTAGAACATCAGCACTAAGTCTCTTCTTCTCTTTCTCAGCTCTCTGTGTCTTGTGGCTTCTGTCTGTCCTCTTCAGCTCTCTTCTCTCCTTCTTCTGACGTAAGCTGCTTCTGCTCCCAGTTATATACAGTTTTAAACCCCTCTAGCCCCCCTTACTCTCCAGATGGTGAAGAATAGATTGATTACCCTGTCTGAACCAATCATCTCTATACATATGTTCAAAATATCAGTTACATAGGTTCCAGACATTTCCTAAACTGACCTATGACCTGGGGCCTCTCACACTAGACATTGTGGCTCCTATCTCTTGGCATTTTATTATTATTCACATAATCCCAGTCATAGCTTAAACTGGGTTCATTTAGGGGCTAAGGGGCCAGTCTTGCTTAATGGCATACAGTCCTACATTTTGCTATAATCCATCAAGGAAGTAAGTTGACTTTTCCTGACCTCTTTCACCTATTAGCTTCCTTCACAGAACTCGCTAGGACTGTGGATAATTCAAACCAGATGCTGACCTCTTAAACTGCAGACAAAGCTTCACTTGAAAAGTAACACTGAATTAAAAAGAATATTCTACATAGAAATAGCACTTATTAATTACACAGAATAAAACATATTCTAAAATAAGCAGAAATCAGAATTCCTTATAAGACCAAATCTAAATACTTATAATGGTATCTATATCTACTCTATCTTCTTCTAAACAGCATTAAACTAATCCTTTTAAAACTACAGCATGCCTGGCTCATAATGGTATCCAGATGTGGTAGCATTAGCAATCCATCACTCAAAAAAGGGACAAAAAGAGCTTAATTTCTCACTGACCTTTCTAACCTGTAGCCTAGCAAAAGCTAGACATTCTTGAGCAATTGAAACCAGAAGGCATTCCTCCATCACTTGCAGGACTGAACCAAACTTTAAACACCAATTAACAATTAATATAATTTCTCTGCCCAGGCTGCCTCACTACAACTTTTCCAGATGGATTATCCTTAACTGGATCAAATTTAACTGCTTAAAGCTTCACTGGTTGCTGAACCATCTCTGAATAGGGAAGAATGAGTCCTCAAGATTCCCTCTGCAATACATCGGTACTGGGTTCCCGCTGGACTCCATTAGTAGGCAGCGGAGGTGGGGTTCTGCTGCCAGAGCTCAAAGAGGCTCCCTCAGAAGATGAATTAGATGTACTTATAGTCTTTGGAGTAGGTAGAACTTGCTTTTCCATTGCACTACTTACCTTAGGAGTAGAAGCAGTGACAGCCCTTTGAGTCATTGATTAAGGCTTATGCTTCCTCTTTATCATTCCACACCTCAAGCTCTTTGATGTGCTTCAAGGTGTGTGCCCCTTAGATCATGCAACTTTGGGCATGCCACAATGGCCATACACATTGTCATGACCGGAGGATGTACCAGCAAGAAGAGGGGGAGCAAGTGATGTCACCCTGTTGGGAAGTTCCCTCCGCTCTGCTCTGCCCAATGGCTTGAAGGATCCTCAGTCTCACACACACTTCCTCCTCCTGCTTGTTTGAAAAGTATTTCCACATAACATCATTGAATGTCCTCAAGTGTTTGTGTAAACTCCTGGTGGTGGAGTTTGGTATAGCATCTGATTTGTAGGTCAGTGTCAATAAATCAAGGCTGATGGCAATGGGTTTCCCAGTTAAACTCCCATCAAAGAGGAGAGTTAATATTAAAATAAATGTATTCCAACATTAATAAGTAGATGCTCAGAAGTTTTAACTTTTCCACCCAACAAATGTCAAATAATCTTTTTCCAGGGTTTGAAAATATGGCACAAGATAACATCCCATAAACACTTTCTGATGAGTATAGCTATATTTTATGGTTAGACATTAAAACTCTATCTTCCATACTCATTCAGTGAAATTAGTTTTATAAAGAACTAAAGGAAAAAGGGAAGTTTTTTCTCTCTATATATTTATCTTCTCTATTCTCTTACATTTCAGTATATCATTCAGTCCTGTGTTCACCCCCTGTTTAAATTAATTTGCCACTTAATTTTAATAGACCATTGTTAAAATAGACTTGGGGAAAGTCCACTTCTTATTTCTAGAGTGAGCAGCATAAAATATATTGTACTGTTTTGGGATCCTGTCAGGTAGGTACTTGTGACCTGGATTGGGCACAGTTGGAAACAGGATGCTGGGCTTGATAGACCTTCGGTCTGTCCCAGTACGGCAACACTTATGTACTTCGGATTCTGAATAGAATGTTGCTACTCTTTGAAATTCTGCATGGAATCTTGTTATTCTTTAGAATTCTAGAATCTTGCTACTCTTTGGGTTCTACATGGAATGTTCCTACACTTTGAAATTCTGCATGGAATCTTGTTGTTCTTCAGAATTCTAGAATCTTGCCACTCATTGGGGTTCTACATGGAATGTTTCTACTATTTGGGATCTTGCCAGGTACTTGTGACCTGGATTGGCCACTGTTGGAAACAGCATGCTGGGCTTGATGGACCTTCGGTCTGTCCCAGTATTGCAACACTTATGTACTTGGGATTCTGAATAGAATGTTGCTACTCTTTGGGGTTCTGCGTGGAATCTTGTTATTCTTTAGTCTAGAATTTTGCTACTCTTTAGGGTTCTACATGGAATGTTGCTACTATTTGGGTTTCTGCCAGGTATTTGTGACCTGGATTGGCCACAGTTGGAAACAGGATGCTGGGCTTGATGGATCTTCGGTCTGTCCCAGTATGGCAACACTTATGTACTTGGGATTCTGAATAGAATGTTGCTACGCTTTGGGGTTCTATATGGAATGTTGCTACACTTTGAAATTCTGCATGGAATCTTGTTATTCTTTAGAATTCTAGAATCTTGCTACTCTTTGGGTTCTACATGGAATGTTGCTACACTTTGAAATTCTGCATGGAATCTTGTTGTGCTTCAGAATTCTAGAATCTTGCCACTCATTGGGGTTCTACATGGAATGTTTCTAATATTTGGGATCTTGCCAGCTAGTTGTGACCTGGATTGGCCACTGTTGGAAACAGGATGCTGGGCTTGATGGACCTTCGGCCTGTCCCAGTCTGGCAATACTTATGTACTTATGAGAACAAATAGTAAATATTGAAGAAATTTTTAAAAAATGGAAGGAAAAAGTCTGAGAACCATTTGGCAGATACTCTGCCTGATACCGCGTTATTCAATAGAATTCACAAGCATAAAAAAAGTCCATATAATTTCAAAATTTTCTCCTTTGAAGGAATGTTTTTGCATAGTTTTTTTTCTCCCCCTTTAGGTATTATAGAAGCCAATGATAGGTTCTTGCTCAATGTGCAGTTGAGGTATGCACGGTAGGGTTGCTGTTATTCAACATTGAATGGCCTCACTGGAAAGCTTTGAGGTTTCTTTTTTTTTTTTAATTTATTTTTATTAAGAATTTAACAAACATAATTTCACATTTATGAATGATGATACACAATTTGGAAATAATAAAAAAAAACTATAAGCAAGCAAGTTATTTTTAAGTTTCAAAAAAATATCGACCTCAAGAATAAGAAATCAATCCAAGATGTAAGATTAATCATATAATCTAAAAGAAATAATTATACATTGAAAATTTATATTAATGAAGCGTCACGTCCCGAATGATTGCTTTGAGATTTCTTTTGTTTAGTTCGTATATTCTCAATGTAACAGTGAGAGAATATAAACTTATTATACAAACTGGTGGTGATTTGTAGCATTAACATCAATCTGTGCCATCATCTTTAGGTGCCTGTCTAAAGAAAGAAGTTTATTTATTTACTTGTGACATTTATATCCGACATTATTCCAAACAAGTTTGAGTTCAATGTGGCTTACAATAAACAGTATAGGATACATAACCAAGAATAATGCATAAGAAAGTAATTTGTTGTAAAAATCCAATTTTACAATATAATATCATAAACATACTGGGATAGCTATGGATGAGAAATTGTACATGAAGCAAAGAGAAAGTCAATGGTAAATAGAGTAATAACCAATTCAGGTAATAATTAATTGTTTGAGATATGGTCGTTCTTTGTGAGGGTTTCTTTAAAGTTAAAACCTTAACACTGATTTTCAGCACTAGGAGAATAAATGGAATTTCTAAATTTATGAGCATTGCGGAGTATTTTCGAAAGAACATCCAAGTCAGAGTTGGGAGTGTCTCACTCATAACATCCAAAAAAAACCTAATCCATCTCACAGCCATTTTCAAACAGGAAAAATATTGGGGGGTTCTCGTTCAAAAACACACTGGAACATCCAAAATAAACAGCAATTTTCCAAAATAAAATGTCCAAATTACGAATGTCAATAATCGAGGGACAAGGACATTTGTCTGGCAGCATTTGTACTAAGATGGCCACCTAGATGTCCAGGTTTGGAGAAAAAAAACCTCAGTAATACCACCCAGCCAGCCAGTACTTATCCTGCTGTAAGGCGTGGGCCTGGTACACCATCATGTGGCCTAAAAAAACTCCACAATTTCTTATGCTTGAGTGTCCACCAACAAGTCCAAGTGACAAACTTGTACATATATACAGAACACAGAGTGCAGATACTAGGTGGTGTAATTTCATACAATGTTCATTCCCATCATCTAATTGCCACTATGCATCAGATATGCAACTTCGGTGTGGCAGACCCTAGCACTTATCTGAAGATCAGGCCAATGTCTCCAGTCCATCCAGTGCTGTGCTGCTCCAATCGCTCACCAAGTTGAATTCACAAAACCCAACCCAACAGGGAGTCCCTGATTCGCCAGAGCTGCATCAGGGGTTCTACTCCTGTGTCCGAACTGCTGAGTCTCAAATGCGGCAGTTAAAATGTAATGCCAAGAAGTGTAGAGTGATGCACTTTTGTGTAGAAACCTAAAAGAGAGATACCAGATAGGAGGGGCGAGATTTGTAAGCTTGACTCAGGAGAAAGACCTTGGGGTGTTGGTGTCCGAGGATCTAAAGGTGAAGAAACAATGTGACAAGGCAGCGGCCATGGCCAGAAGGATGCTAGGCTGCATAGAGAGAGGTGTAACCAGCAGAAGAAAGGAGGTGTTGATGCCCCTCTACAAGTCGTTGGAATATTGTGTTCAGTTTTGGAGGCCGTATCTTACTAAAGATGTAAAAAGACTGGAAGCAGTGCAAAGAAAAGCTACAAAAATGATATGGGATTTGTGTTGCAAACCATATGAGGAGACACTTGCCAACCTGCATATGTATACCTTGGAGGCAAGGACAAACAGGGGAGACATGATACAGATGTTCAAATATTTGAAAGGTATTAATCCGCAAATGAACCTTTTCCGGAGACGGGAAGGCAGTAGAACTAGAGTACATGAATTGAGGTTGAAGGGGGGCAGACTCAGGAGTAATGTCAGGAAGTATTTTTTCACAAAGAGGGTGGTGGATATGTGGAATGCCCTCCTGCGGGAGGTGGTGGAGATTAAAACGGTAATGGAATTCAAACATGCTTTGGATAAACACAAAGGAATCCTGTATAGAAGGAATGTAGCTATGGAATCTTAGTGGAGATTGGGTGGCGACACCTGTAATTAGGAAGCAAAACCAGTGCTGTGCGGACTTCTACAGTGTACGCTCTGATCGTGACTGAATAGATATTTATTTATTTATTTGTTTGTTTGTTACATTATGGATGGGTTTGAGTGTAAAATTTAAGGGGCTTCAACATTAGCTTTAGAACTTTTAGTACAAGAAGAATGCTGTGCCCTGAGTTTGACAAGGACAAATCAAACTTGGGTATAAAGTATCACATACCATGTAAAACGAGTTTATCTTGTTGAGCAGACTGGATGGACCGTACAGGTCTTTATCTGCCGTCATTTACTATGTTACTCTTTGGGGTTCTACATGGAATGTTGCTACTAATTGGGATTCCGGAATCTTGTAACTCTTTAGGATTCCAGAATCTTCAGAACTTTTAGTACAAGAAGAGTGCTGGGCAGACTTCTACGGTCTGTGCCTTGATCATGACTGAATAGATATGGATGGGCTGGAGTGTAAATTTTAAGGGGCTTCGACGTTAGCTTCAGAACGTTTAGTACAGGAACAGTACTGGACAGACTTCTATGGTCTGTGCCCTGAGTTTGACAAGGACAAATCAAACTTGGGTATAAAGTATCACATACCATGTAAAACGAGTTTATCTTGTTGAGCAGACTGGATGGACCGTACAGGTCTTTATCTAGCGTCATTTACTATGTTACTCTTTGGGGTTCTACATGGAATGTTGCTACTAATTGGGATTCCGGAATCTTGTAACTCTTTAGGATTCCAGAATCTTCAGAACTTTTAGTACAAGAAGAGTGCTGGGCAGACTTCTACGGTCTGTGCCTTGATCATGACTGAATAGATATGGATGGGCTGGAGTGTAAATTTTAAGGGGCTTCGACGTTAGCTTCAGAACGTTTAGTACAGGAACAGTACTGGACAGACTTCTATGGTCTGTGCCCTGAGTTTGACAAGGACAAATCAAACTTGGGTATAAAGTATCACATACCATGTAAAACGAGTTTATCTTGTTGAGCAGACTGGATGGACCGTACAGGTCTTTATCTAGCGTCATTTACTATGTTACTCTTTGGGGTTCTACATGGAATGTTGCTACTAATTGGGATTCCGGAATCTTGTAACTCTTTAGGATTCCAGAATCTTCAGAACTTTTAGTACAAGAAGAGTGCTGGGCAGACTTCTACGGTCTGTGCCTTGATCATGACTGAATAGATATGGATGGGCTGGAGTGTAAATTTTAAGGGTCTTCGACGTTAGCTTCAGAACGTTTAGTACAGGAACAGTACTGGACTGACTTCTATGGTCTGTGCCCTGAGAAAGGCAAGGACAAATCAAACTCGGGTATAAAGTATCACATACCATGTAAAACGAGTTTATCTTGTTGAGCAGACTGGATGGACCGTACAGGTCTTTATCTAGCGTCATTTACTATGTTACTCTTTGGGGTTCTACATGGAATGTTGCTACTAATTGGGATTCCGGAATCTTGTAACTCTTAGGATTCCAGAATCTTCAGAACTTTTAGTACAAGAAGAGTGCCGGGCAGACTTCTACGGTCTGTGCCTTGATCATGACTGAATAGATATGGATGGGCTGGAGTGTAAATTTTAAGGGGCTTCGACGTTAGCTTCAGAACGTTTAGTACAGGAACAGTACTGGACAGACTTCTATGGTCTGTGCCCTGAGAAAGGCAAGGACAAATCAAACTCGGGTATAAAGTATCACATACCATGTAAAACGAGTTTATCTTGTTGGGCAGACTGGATGGACCGTACAGGTCTTTATCTGCCATCATTTACTATGTTACTATTTTACAGCATTTTAAACTGGGGCAATTGGACAGACATGGGTGTTGTCTCCAACTTTGGAAGTTACAGCCTATGGGCTGAGGGAGAGTGGGGTTGGGGGGTGGTATTAGTCCTTTTCTGTGTTCGTGGGGATGCGCCGGAGAAACAAATGCTATTGTGTTTTGCTTTGGATTTCTTTGAATATTGAAAAAGTTTGATCAAGGTTACGTTAAAAAGAGGGCATTAAGCTAATAGCTACTAAGGTATAAACAGATTTTCTAATAAGCTAAAATACAGATGTGAGGACCTGTTGTTGAGGGAGATACCTGGAACAGTGACCCCTTCAGGCAGCAGAGAGGTCCATCATCCGAAACACGACAAAACAGTGATCCAACCAGGAAGAAGAGAGGTCTAGCAGAAGAGGGTGGTGTAAACAGGCTGAGCCAGGCACCCTAGATTTCCCAGAACTTCTAGGAAGCACCGGATTAGTTACACTGCTGCCTGTGGGTCAGACTTGAGGTACGGTGAGAAGGAAGGAGAATGGGAAGAGGCCCTTTAAATCACTGCGCTTAGTTGTGCTGGTTATCTGACTTTCTGCTACATTGCTGTGTGAGACTGGAACTCTGACTGTTGCTTACCCTGAGAGGTTGAGAATCCCTCTGGCGCCTTACCATCTGGCTTCTTGTAACATCAGGCGTGGGAGGGCAACTACGGCCAGACGTGACATCAGACATGAGGTCCTTTAAATCTCTGGGCTTAGTGGTGTGCAGCTTCTCAGTGCGCAGCCTAATGCAGAAGCCAAAGGCATGCTCCTTTGCGCACTCCTTCACGACTGCAGCAGTTGGAAGCCGTGGGTTATGAGTTCTGTTGTGAGAAATTTTGTTTATGATAAGGTGGTTCAATTGGGGTTGGGGTTGGGGTGGAGAGGCATTTTTGGGTGTACATTTGTCATTATGGCATGGATTTTTGGTTGTTGATTCCACTGACTGGTTTTGCCTTTCCCTGGGAAACGTCTATCATAAGGGAAAATCTGATTGCACTGAGTGGATGATGTGGAGAATTACTAACTTAGTATCAAGTAAGAGTAGAAGGTGGGGGACAAGAAAATCTGAATCGGGAAGGGTTGTTAGAAGATAATTTTGACACCTAGAGTAGTGGGAGTACAGGAAAGTATTTTACCCATTCCTCGTGCATGTGTAAACTCCAGATCTGTAGTCAATAACATTGATATTATTTGGGATCTGATCATAGACAACCAGTTAGGCTTTTTATTTCTGACTGAAACTTGGAGATTGGATAAGATTGGGGGGGGGGGGGGGGTTGTATTTAATATATACATCATTTTTTTAATGTAAGGTTGTTGGATACTGTAAGTACTGCTTCTTTTGAGGCCCTCTCCTACGATATACAAGATGATTGTCTCTTAGTTTCACTTAGAGGGGCATAATCGAATGGCGCAGTGAAGGGGCGGAGCCAACCATATTTTCGAAAAAGATGGCCAGCCATCTTTTTTTTTCAATAATACGGTTGGGGCCACCCAAATTTCAGAGATGGCTGGGTTTGAGATGGCTGGCATCGGTTTTTGCCCATAATGGAAACTGAAGCCAGCGATCTCAAATCCGGCCAAATCCAAGAGATTTGGTCATGGGAGGGACCAGGATTCATAGTGCACTGGTCCCCCCCAGGACACCATCCGTGCACCCTAGGGGGCACTTCTAAAAAGTTAAAAAAATAAAAATAGCTCACAGGTGCATAGCTCCCTTACCTTGGGTGCTGAGCCCCCCAAAACCCACTCCCCACAACTATACATCATTACTGTAGCTCTAAGGGGTGAAGGGGGGCACCTACATGTGGGTACAGTGGGTTTGGGGTGGGGTTTGGAGGGCTCCCATTTTCCACCACAAGTGTAACAGGTAGGGGGGATGGGCCTGGGTCCGCCTGCCTGAAGTCCACTGTACCCACCACAACTGCTCCAGGGACCTGTATACTGCTGCGATGGACCTGAGTATGACATTTGAGGCTGGCATAGAGGCTGGCAAAAAAAGATTTTAAAGTTGTATTTTTGAGGGTGGGAGGGGGTTGGTGACCACTGGGGGAGTCAGGGGAGGTGATCCCCAATTCCCTCTGGTGGTCATCTGGTCAGTTGGGGCACTTGTTTGGGACTTGGACCTGGAAAAAAAGGGACCAAATAAAGTGGACCAAATTCTCGTCAAGTCCGGCTTTCTTTTTTCGATTATCGGGAGAAGCCAGCCATCTCAATGCATGCCCCCGTCCCGTCCCCGTCCTGCCTTTGCTACCATGCCGACACGCCCCCTTTAACTTTCACCGGCCATGCGATGGAAAGCAGTTGGAACCAGCCAAAATCAGTTTTTGATTATACCGATTTGGCCGACTTCAGGAGATTGCCGGTCATCACCCGATTTGTGTCGGAAGATGGCCGGCGATCTCCTTCGAAAATAAGCCCATTAGTTGTCTGGTGTTTTATTGTCCCCCAGGGAAATGGTGTTCTACTAGGGATTCAATTTATGAGTTTATTGCTAAGCAGTTGATACAGAGTGATCATGTTTTAATACTTGGGGATACCAACTTACACATAGAAAATGAGAATAAACCCAATGAGAAGGATTTTCTCGATTTTTCTAGATCTCTCAGGTTTTGAATGGCCACGTCTCAAGCAAACCCATGAGAAGGGTCATCATTTAGATATAATTGCATTTTCTAAAGTATTAAATGGGAGTAGTATTAATTGTTCATTGGATATATTTTCCTGTGAACCAATTCCATGATCTGATCATGTTCTGATTCAGTTCACATTACGTTGGAGGGAAAAGATGTTGACCAAAGACAGTTTCAAACATACTATATCGTCTATGGGAAGAGTTGATTGTGTAAAATTCTGGGGATTAGTTGATGATTCCATATTGGGTTCTTGTGGTCACCAATTGGGATAGGATGAATAGAAATATCCTGGATGCTATTCCTCCTTTATCCTTTAGGTCACAAAGAATATGGAAATCAGATAAATGGTTTGATATGGAATTGCTATTGTTGAAGGGAAAATGGAGGTGTGTAGAAAAAAAATGGAGAAAGAATTTAACTAGTGAAAATAGGAGAAATTTGTGGGTTCAGGTCCAGGAATATAAAAGTTTGATATCTTTTAAGAAGAAGCAGTATTGTGGCAAATTGGTAGGTGGAAATAAGGTTAACTTGAAGAAATTGTATAATTTTGTGAGTTCGTTTATATTAGTGGGGGACTTGGTAGTTCTAAGTGGGCAGCAGATGCCACCGGCATTAGCATAGTATTTTGTGATGAAGATTATCTTTATATATAAAAGGCACCACCAACGTTCTATGAAGCCTCCAGCCGGAAGTGTGAAGCACCAGAGATATCCGGTTTCCCCATGAGTGAAGGAAAACAGCACAGCACGAAATCCCTCTCTCTGTAACAGTGAAGGACTCAGAGGGGGAGGGGAGAGAGATGCCCTCACTCTAACACAAACACAGAACAGCAGGAAACTTAACACTGAAGGACTGGACTGGGAGGGGACAGACAGCACAGGGGAAGGGAGAGAGGGCAGAGGGCAGGGACACACACACTCCCACATGCACACACTGAAGAAAACCTTGCTAGCCCCCGTTTTATTTGCATCAGAAACGGGGCTTTTTTACTAGTAAATATTATATTTCAGCTTCTACTGGTCCCTGATACCGTTCATGATATTAATATGAACCTGAATGGAATCCCTGTGGATAGACTTTGGTCTTGTTTTAAGGAAGTTGATGTAGCTGATGTGAGGGATTTGCTGTTGAAGCCTACAAAATCGACCTGTAGCTTAGATTCTTGTCTTGCTTATTTAATGCAGCGGGCATCAGCGTAATTTATTTGCATGTTAACAGAATGGACGAATGAACAGTTGCGTGAGGGGGTGTTTCCATCTGATAGGGGGGAAAATTGTGTTAACCCCGATTCCGAAAGATGCAAAAGGTAACTTGAAGGAGGTTAATAGATCCATTACTTCAATCCCTTTATTGATAAAAATCATGGAAGGATGTGGTTTATGGCAATTGGAGCATTATCTAGATCGGTTTTCAATTTTTCATTATTCGCAACCTGGTTGTATATTACTGAGACAGTGGATGAAGCTTGGATTGTGCAGCCTCAGTTTCTATGGTTGGGGCCCCTGGATCATCCATTTTAGCCTAATACGGTGACTTTGGGGTCAGGTTGTCCATGGGAACAGGATTGTTGGGAGTAGAACTTGATAGCACTCTTAAGGCCCTGTTTACTAAGCTGTGTTATAAGTGCATTAACATTTTTAACAACAAGGGCGTAGCCAGACCTCGCCAGGACGGGGGGCCAGAGCCCGAGGTGGGGGGCACTGTTTAGCCGCCGACCCCCCCCCCCCCGGCCTGCCCGCCCGCCAGCCACTTTGGACCCCCCTGACGACGACCCTCTTGAACCCCACACTCCCGCCACCAACCCGCCACCGTCAGCGCCCGCCCCGCCACCTCATCAGGTACCTTGTTTGCTGGCGGGGGTCCTCAAACCCCGCCAGCCAAAGAGTCTTCTTCAGCGCCAGAGTAGACTTCGGCGTCTTTGTTCAACGAAGTTCATTGTGTGATGATCAGCTGTTTCTGACGCCTTACGTCCTGCACCGTGCATGTAGCCCCGTGCAGGACGTATGGCGTCAGAAACAGCTGATCATCACACAATGAACTTCGTTGAACGAAGGCAAGAAGACTCTTCGGCTTGCGGGGTTTGGTGACCCCCGCCAGCAAACAAGGTACCTGATGCGGCGGAAAGGCAGGCGGCGACGTCGGGGAAGGGTTGGTGGCGGGAGGGGGTTCGAGGGTCGTCGGCAGGGGGCCCAGGCCCCCACGTAGCTACACCACTGTTTAACACACATTAAACATGTACATGCGTTAACTGTGTACATGCCTACAATATCCCTATAGGCCCCTGCACAGTTAACGCGTCTGCTAATTGTAAGTGCGTTAAAAATGCTAATGCACCTTAGTAAACAGGGTCCTTATTATGAAACTACAGATTAATTCTGTGCTGAAGAAATCTTTTTGTCAACTTAAAAAACTTTGCTGTATAAAGACTTATTTTGATGTTCCTGTTTTTAGGTTTATAGGTGCAGACTTTCAGATTATTTTTACATAATGTATGTTGGTTGCACTAAATCCTCTAAGATGGTTGTTCAAAATACAGCCATTCATTTGATTTCTTCCTTAAACAGGTTCACACCACTGTTATTTATTTTATGAAGCTACGTTGGCTTCCGGTAGAGGTTTGGATCTACCTTAAGTTGGGAAGTACAATTTTTAAGGTACTGCAAGGAAAGGCACCATTTTATTTAATAGTAACAATGAATGTTTTTCTATGTGGTAAATCTAACCAGCTGTGTGGTATAGGCCTATTATCCTTCCCTGCAGTTTGGCAGGTTAACTATAGTAGATTTTTGACACCCTGGCTTTCTTATCAGGAACCTCATTTTTGAAATACACTCTCACTGGAATTGAGGACAAGTAGGGATTTTATTACCTTTCCGACGCTGATTAAGACTTTTTTGTTTAAAACACATTGCCTCATCCTCTCATCCCAACATAGCACGGACAACTCTACAACTATCAACACCCCAGACTACTCCCTTCCTATCTCAGACAGCCTGAAAATCCACAACCCAATGTGGAAACTCAAACAGTTGAAGCAATTCTTCCCGCGGGAAACATTTCGCAACCTGGTACAATCAATGGTACTAAGCCACGCAGACTACTCTAATAGAATTTATGCAAGGAACAGACCTTAAAGAAACTTCAGACAGCTCAAAACACGGCTTTAAGTTCTGTATAAAATTAATAGGACATGGGGTTCCTTTTTTCTAGTGAATCAATTGGTTACTCTTTCAAATGTTACAGAGCAGAAAACATTGTTTTCATTCAATGCCTAGTTAGATTCTGGAACTCATCGTGTCAGATAATGTGGTAAAAACAATTAGAATGGGATTAGTTCATGTTTTAGCAAATTCCCAGAGAGGTACCAGTAAGCAAAATGCTATAAGATTAAAAGAAGCCATTCAGACTGTGTAATACCTCCGCAAGGTTCAAAGTCTTATGTAAATAGTGTTCAGTGACTCAGGAGTCTTTTACCGCTCACTAAAAGGGAAGCTCCGCTGGGCTACCTCAGCAACCCTCAGTGTTTGAAATTTTGCTACTGTATTTGCAAGACTTGAGGATGTATTTCAAAAATTTTCAGTAGAGGAGTGTGGTAGCCGTGTTAGTCCACTCTTAAGGTTATCAATAGAAATCAAACAAAATAAAACATGGAAAAGAAAATAAGATGATACCTTTTCTATTGGACATAACTTAATACATTTCTTGATTAGCTTTCGAAGGTTGCCCTTCTTCCTCAGATCGGAAATAAGCAAATGTGCTAGCTGACAGTGTATATAAGTGAAAACATTCAAGCATTACTATGACAGTCTGACAGGGTGGGAGGATGGGGGTGGGTAGGAGGTATGCATAGGGACATCAAAGCATATCATTGATATTCTAACAGGATGGGTGTGGATAGGTGAGGGGTGGGGTGATCAACAGAGAATACAGCTTTATGGTTTATAATGGGCTAGGAACCCCAGATCCTCGTACAAAGGGAGGAAGGAGAGAGAGGCAGGTGTTGTTCCCCGGCCACCCCTGGCCCTTCCAATTGCAGAGCTGGCTACGTCCAAAGAAAGAGCCTGTTGTTAAAAATTTACCAGCACACCCCTGCTTACATAGTACCGTAAAGGCGTTCGCCATCTCCGGTAGAGAAACAAATACTACTACTACTACTTAACATTTCTAGAGCACTACTAGGGTTACACAGCGCTGTACAAAAATAAACCAAGTAGGACAGTCCCTGCTCAAAGGAGCTTACAATCTAAAGAATGAAATGTCAAGTTGGGGCAGTCTAGCTTTCCTGGGTAGAGGTGTAGAGGTTAGTTGCCGAAAGCGACATTGAAAAGGTGGGCTTTAAGCAGAGATTTGAAGATGGGCAGGGAGGGGGCCTGGCGTATGGGCTCGGGGAGTTTGTTCCACGCGTGGGGTGAGGCGAGGCAGAAAGGGCGGAGCCTGGAGTTGGCGGTGGTGGAGAAGGGTACTGAAAGGAGGGATATGTCTTGAGAGCGGAGGTTACGGGTAGGAACGTAAGGGGAGATGAGGGTTGAGAGGTAGGGAGGGGCTGCAGATCGAGTACATTTGTAGGTTAGTAGCAGAAGCTTGAATTGAATGCGGTACCTGATCGGAAGCCAATGAAGTGACTTGAGGAGAGGGGTGATATGAGTGTATCGGTTCTGGCGGAATATAAGACATGCAGCAGAGTTCTGAACGGACTGAAGGGGGGATAGGTGGCTAAGTGGGAGACCAGTGAGGAGAAGGTTGCAGTAGTCAATGCGAGAGGTAACGAGAGAGTGGATGAGAGTACGGGTGGTGTGCTCAGAGAGGAAAGGGCGGATTTTGCTAATGTTATAGAGGAAGAAGCGACAGGTCTTGGCTATCTGCTGGATATGAGCCGAGAAGGAGAGGGAGGAGTCGAAGATGACACCGAGGTTGCTGGCAGATGAGACGGGGACGATGAGGGTGTTATCAACCGAAATAGAGAGTGGAGGTAGAGGAGAAGTGGGTTTGGGTGGGAAGACAAGAAGTTCGGTCTTGGCCATGTTCAGTTTCAGGTGGCGGTTGGACATCCAGGCAGCAATGTCGGATAAGCAGGCCGATACTTTGGCCTGGGTTTCCGCAGTGATGTCAGGTGTGGAGAGATAAAGCTGGGTGTCGTCAGCATAAAGATGATACTGCAAGCCATGAGACGAGATCAGGGAGCCCAGGGAAGAGGTGTAGATAAAGAAAAGAAGGGGTCCAAGGACAGAACCCTGAGGGACTCCGACAGAGAGCGGTATAGGGGTGGAGGAAGAACCATGAGAATGTACTCCGAAGGTACGATGGGAGAGATAAGAGGAGAACCAGGAGAGGACAGAGCACTGGAACCCAAAAGAGGACAGTGTGTCAAGAAGTAAGTTGTGATTGACAGTGTCAAAAGTGGCCGATAGGTCAAGGAGAATGAGGATGGAGTAATGACCTTTGGATTTGGCGAGGAACAGGTCATTACAGACTTTGGATAGTGTCATTTCTGTTGAGTGAAGTGGGCGAAAGCCAGATTGAAGCGGATCGAGGATGGTATGAGAGGCGAGAAAATCAGTGCAACGGCTGTGAACGGCGCGTTCAAGCAGTGACCATCAAACAGTTTGTTTTGATATAACGGCTCATGTGGATGGCGGCCACTCTAAACTCAAAGTCCTGGATTTCAAGCGAGCTGATTTTAACAAAATGGGAGAATACCTGAGGAAGGAGCTGATGGGCTGGGAGGACATACGAAAAGTGGAAGGACAGTGGTCCAGGCTAAAAGAAGTAATAAACAGGGCCACAGACCTTTATGTAAGGAGAGTAAATAAGAGCAAGAGAAAAAGGAAACCGATATGGTTCTCAAAGCAAGTGGCTGAGAAAATAAAGATTAAAGAGTTAGCGTTCCAGAAATATAGAAAATCTCAAGAGGAGGAACACGGGGAGGAATACCGGATGAAACTGAAAGAAACCAAGAGAGAGGTACGTCTGGCGAAGGCGCAAGCGGAAGAACAAATGGCTAGAAATGTAAGGAGGGGAGACAAAAACTTCTTCAGGTATATTAGTGAAAGGAGAAAGACTATAAAGGGAATTGTGAGACTAAAAGATACAACGAAACGCTATGTAGAAAATGATGAAGAAAAAGCCAATTTGCTAAATAGATACTTTTGTTCTGTTTTCACTGAAGAAAATCCTGGGGAAGGACCGAGAGGGACAGGCAAAAGTACACCTGAGAATGAGGTGGATAGAGCACCGTTCATGGAAGAGAGTGTGTATCAACAACTTGGAAAGCTAAAGGTGGACAAAGCCTTGGGACCGGACGGGATCCACCCCAGAATACTGAGGGAGCTCAGAGAGGTTCTGGCGGGTCCTCTTAAAGACTTGTTTAATAAATCCTTGGAGACGGGAGAGGTTCTGAGGGATTGGAGAACGGCGGAGGTGGTCCCTCTTCACAAAAGTGGTGATAGGGAAGAAGCTGGAAACTACAGGCCGGTAAGCCTCACCTCGGTTATTGGAAAAGTAATGGAAGCGATGCTGAAGGAAAGGATAGTGAATTTCCTGGAAGTCAATAAGTTGCAAGATCCGAGACAACATGGTTTCACCAAAGGGAAATCGTGCCAAACGAATCTCATTGAATTCTTTGACTGGGTGACAGGAGAATTAAATCAAGGACGTGCTATGGACGTAATCTACTTAGATTTCAGCAAGGCTTTTGACACGGTTCCCCACAGGAGGCTCTTAAATAAACTAGACGGGCTGAAGATAGGACCCGAAGTGGTAAACTGGATTAGGAACTGGTTGACGGGCAGACGCCAGAGGGTGGTGGTGAATGGAGTTCGCTTGGAGAAGGGAAAGGTGAGTAGTGGAGTGCCTCAGGGATCGGTGCTGGGGCCGATTCTGTTCAATATATTTGTGAGTGACATTGCCGAAGGGTTACAAGGTAAAGTTTGCCTTTTTGCGGATGACACCAAGATTTCCAACAGAGTGGACATCCCGGAGGGAGTGGAAAACATGAAAAAAGATCTGAAGAAACTAGAAGAATGGTCTAACGTATGGCAATTAAAATTCAATGCTTAGGGAGTAGAAATCCAAGGGAGACGTATGTGTTAGGCGGGGAGAGTCTGATAGGCACGGACGGGGAGAGGGATCTTGGGGTGATAGTATCTGAGGACCTGAAGGCGACGAAACAGTGCGACAAGGCGGTGGCCGTAGCTAGAAGATTGCTAGGCTGTATAGAGAGAGGAGTGACCAGCAGAAGAAAGGAGGTTTTAATGCCCCTGTATAAGACGTTGGTGAGGCCCCACCTGGAGTATTGTGTTCAGTTTTGGAGGCCGTATCTTGCGAAGGATGTTAAAAAAATGGAAGCGGTGCAAAGAAAAGCTACGAGGATGGTATGGGATTTACGTTCCAAGATGTATGAAGAGAGGCTTGCTGACCTGAACATGTACACCCTGGAGGAAAGGAGGAACAGGGGTGATATGATACAGACGTTCAAATATTTGAAAGGTATTAATCCGCAAACGAATCTTTTCCGGAGATGGGAAGGCGGTAGAACGAGAGGACATGAAATGAGATTGAAGGGGGGCAGACTCAGGAAAGATGTCAGGACGTATTTTTTCACGGAGAGGGTGGTGGACGCTTGGAATGCCCTCCCGCGGGAGGTGGTGGAGATGAAAACGGTAACGGAGTTCAAACATGCGTGGGATATGCATAAAGGAATCCTGTGCATAAGGAATTGATCCTCAGAAGCTTAGCTGAAATTGGGTGGCGGAGCAGGTGGGGGGAAGAGGGGTTGGTGGTTGGGAGGCTAGGATGGGGAGGGCAGACTTATACGGTCTGTACCAGAGCCGATGATGGGAGGCGGGACTGGTGGTTGGGAGGCGGGAAATACTGCGGGGCAGACTTATACGGTCTATGCCCTGAAAAGGACAGGTACAAATTCAAGGTAAGGTATACACATATGAGTTTGTCTTGGGCAGACTGGATGGACCATGCAAGTCTTTTTCTGCCGTCATCTACTATGTTACTATATTTTGGAGAGGAAGGATAGGAGGGAGTTGGGCGGTAGTTGGAGGGACAGGTGGGGTCAAGTTAAGGTTTTTTGAGGAGAGGTGTGACAACAGCATGCTTGAAGGTGTCAGGGACAGTAGTGGTAGAGAGAGAGAGGTTGAGGATATGACAGATGGGGGGGGGGGTGATAGTAGGAGAGATGGTGATAAGTAAGTTGGTGGGGATGGGGTCTGAGGAACAGGTGGTGCATTTCGAGGAGGAGAGAAGATGGGCGGTTTCCTCTTCGGTGATACCAGGAAAAGAGGAGAAGGAGGCCTGGGTTGATTGGTTGAGGGAGTGGGTGATAGGATGGAGAGGAGGAGAAGGTTTAGTGGTGAATTCGAGGTTGATCTTCTGGACCTTGTCGCGGAAGTAGTCCGCTAGTGATTGAGGAGATAGTGAGGGGCGGGGGGGTGGGAGCGGAGGGCACTTTGAGGAGGGAGTTGAGGATGGCGTTGTGGTTGAATAAGGTTCATGTGTTATAGACACATTGGGGAATCGTTGAGAGGAAGAGTTATGCAGTGTCCATTACAAGCTTTGGTTTCGTTGTGTTGCAGGGTTTTGGCACTTAAGTTGGGTCGGTAGGGTATGCTTTTTTGAACAGGTTGTTTTTTAGTGATTTCCAGACTTTTAGTTGGTGGTATGTTATTTTCAAGGCTTTTGGCAGTGCGTTCCACAGTTGGATGCATAAGTTGATTTGTATTTGCAGAAGGAGCTGTACAAGAAGGTCATCGAGGAGATTCATGACATCCTCATGTCACGAGGTAAATGTGCCTGTGTGATACATGATACCGAAGACATACTATGGAATCGATGATATAAAAATCACAGGTACCAGGTCCCATGGAAACCTGAAATTTAAAACCTGGCTTCTGACGCCATCCATAGGCGCCCCGTATAAGAGGCTTGGGGACAATCGTGGACTTCCGCTTGTGATGCAGCCCACCCCGCGCATTTTGACCTTTTATTTCCGTGGCAGCGACGTCAATGAAGAAAAAGACTACAGGCTCGCCGCCAGCTTCTCCCTTCTCTCTGCACACAGTGTCCCGCCTTCTGCGGTGATGCATTTCCTGTTTCCGTGAGGGCGGGACACTGTGTGCAGAGAGAAGGGAGAAGCTGGCGGCGAGCCTGTAGTGTCTTTTTCTTCATTGACGTCGCTGCCACGGAGCGTATGGAGGTAAGCTCCGCCCCCTTTAGCCTCCCCAAACACTTGGGCTACCGACCGTCTATGACGCCATCCCATATCCAACAAGGGTTAGTGAAACAGCTACTACTGCAGACTTTGCAAAAGGTGCTGCTCTGTGCTGTAAGTTAAACTAGAGGCTTCACATGAGACCAGTTGGAGTCTGTCTCCACTTTCTATACAACAAAAATTTGGCACTGAAGACCAGAGGGAGGATTTGCCTGCTAGATTTCTTGCTGAGAACTGCAACTTCTGTGTTAAGGGTGTGATGTCTGCTGTAGACTAGTCACCTGTACTGTGCAATGTGTTACCCCCTTTAGATGGTAACCAGATGTCACAGAGAGGGGGAGGGGGTCAGGAATAGCAACCCTCCAGTGTTTAATCTTAATGATGTGGCAGGCCACAGCTCCCTCCTCTCACCAAGCTTTGTCAGGCTGAAAGTGGAGCTTTTCAAGGGCTTCGACGAGAACTTCAGAAATTTTAGACAAAGGGCAGTTCTGGGCAGACTTGTACGGTCTATGCCCTGAAAATGGCAAGGGATAAATCAAGATCAGGTATACATATGATGTATCACTTCATACCATATGTAATGAGTTGGCCAGACTGGATGGACCTTACTGGTCTTTATCTGCCATCAAGCAAACAGGGAGAACCTCCTCAGGGATTCTATAAATACATTTTAAATGTTTTCCTACTTGTTATTAACAGGTTATTCAGTTGTTAATCCTGATGTTATATCAAGATTAAAAAGGAAGATGAGAAATATTTCACTCGACACCTTGAGCAGGAGGGAAAGTAAGCAAATGTTTTTGATTAAAAGGGCTTTGCATTTTCACATAAGAAATGAGACATTCACATCAAATGTTTGGAGACTTAAATTCTATTTCCTATATATTGTGACATCGTCTGCCTATGTGAAAGGGTTAAGGCCTTGGTTGGATAAGGACTTGGCAAGTGGGGTCATCATTAAGTTGAAGAGGATCGGTGATAGCAGTGATCCTTGTGGTACTCCACAGTCTGCTTTCCACAGTGATGATATGTTTGAGTTTGATTTTACTTGATATGTTCTTGTGGGTTGGAAACCCTTGATCGAGCTAAGTATGTTACCACCAATCCCGAACTTGTCTAGTAATCTTAATAATATATTACGGTTTACCATGTCGAATGCACTAGTCATGTCGAATTGGAGGAGAAGGATGTTTTTGTCTGTAGCTATTTCCTGCTTGAATTTGGCTAGAAGAGTAATACTGTTTCAGTGCTGTGGAGGGGGCGAAAACCTGACTGTGATTCGTGTAATATTGAGAATTTGCTTATATAATATGTAAGTTGTTTGGTTACCATGCTTTCCATCAGTTTGACCACCAGTGGGATAGATGCTACTGGACGGTAGTTAGTGATTTCATTTGTTTTTTTCTTGGTATCTTTTGGTATTTGGGTGAGTAGGATATTGCCATTTTCCTTAGGGAAGAGGTCTTGCTGAAGCATGTAATTTAGATGGGATGTGAGGTCTGCTATGAAGCGGTCAGGGGCGGATTTCATTAGGTAGCTGAAACAGGTATCTAGTTTACAGTGAGTGTTGGAAAACCTACTAATCGCCTTGGTAACTGTATCAACGGTAAGGAGGGCGAAGTTTACCAGGTCCAGTCTGCCGGGTATTCTCCAATGGTTGGGTCCAACTCGTTAAGGAAGTTTTCAATGTCAGTGTTGTTCTGAGGTAGCGTGTTGCGTAGGTTTACAATTTTTTCATTGAAATACTTCGCGAGTTTATCTGCAGATGGGATGTCTGTATTTGTGGTAGTGACCAAGTTGGTGTCTAGAAGTTTGTTCACGAGTTGGTATAATTTCTTCGTGTCTTTGTAATCTGTCCCTATTTTGGTTTTATATTATGATCTTTTAGTCTGTCTTATTGCGTATTTGTATTTTCCCTGTATTTGTTTCCATATGTTGAGTATATGTTCATCTTTTGTTTTACTCCATGCTCGTTCGAGTTTCCTGGTTTGTGTTTTTAGCTTTTTCAGTTCATCGTTGAACCATGGTGTCAAGTTATACTAGTATATTGGTGTTGGTTACACATGTGTTTGATATGAAGTCCATGAAGTTAGTCTGGCCTTCGTTCCAATTACCTGGAGGTCTGTAAAATAAGACACAGTTCAAATGATCGCGTAGGGTTTTGTTGTGGATTCTGATTGAGGCAATTTCAAGTTCAGGTGTTATGGACTCGCCAATAGTTTCGGTGGTAAAGTGGGATCGATAGATTAGTGCTATGCCTCCGCCTCTCTTTTCTTTTCTGGTCCAGTGTGTGCTTTTGTATCCTGGAGGGCACAGGTCTAGGATTATGGGGTCCTTTTGTTCATGGATCCAGGTTTCAATGAGGAAGAGTAGGTCAAGGTTTTCTGACATGATCTAGTCTGTTAGTATTGTTGTTTTATTTACAGTGGATCTAGCGTTGACGTAGCCCACTTGGATTGTTTGGAATGGGTCTTCTGTATTTGGTGTTGTGTGGGCTTTTGTTAGTTGTCGTTTCTTTGTTGAGTTTGTTTGGGCCCTTCTTTCCCGTCTGTTGTGGTTGTTCCCATGTTAGTGTTCTTCCTTTGTTTAAGTTGTTGTCAGTTTGATGAGGTGTGGTATATTTGATCAGTCTATGACAGGGGCGTAGCCAGACTTCAGCGGGAGGGGGGTCCAGAGCCCGAGGTGAGGGGGCACATTTTAGCCCCCCCCTCGGCGCCGCCAACCGCCCCTAGCCATTATCGACCCCCCACCACCGCCAGCTTTGACGACCCCTGCTGATGACCCTCTTGTCCCCCCTCCCTCTGCCAACCCACCCCCGCCATCGCCTACCTTTGCTGGCAGGTGACCTCAATCCCCGCCAGCCGAGGAGGTCCTCTTCTTCCCGCCAAGGCTTCATTCTGTTTCTGTGAGTCTGACGTCCTGCAAGTACAAAGTGCAGGACGTCAGAAACAGAACGAAGCCTTCGCTAGAAAAAGAGAACCTCCTCAGCTGGCAGGGATTGGGGTCCCCCGCCAGCAAAGGTAGCCCATGGCGACAGTGGGGGAGGGTTGGCGGCAGGAGGGGGGGGGTCGAGAGGGTCGTCAGCAGGGGGGTCCAGGGCCAAATCTACGGGGGCCCAGGCCCCCCTGACCAACGTAGCTACGCCACTGGTCTATGATGATTGTGTAATATGGGTATGATGTTGCTTTCTGCAAGTGGGGTGGTTAGTGTTAAGTGGATCAGTGTTAAGGAGTAGATTATTAGGAGTAGTTTGAGGGTATTCATTATGGTATATATTCCCTGTGGCTACTATTAAGACTGTGTTCTGATGGTTGGATGTGTGATAGGGCTTTGTTCTTTGGTGTGGGATCTGGTATACTGGTCTTTTGTGTTAGTATAGCTTGCCTTTCAGCTGTTGAGATCAGTATTGGGTCCAGTTTCGATGATGGCCGTGTAGTGCAAAAGGCTCCTTCACAAGCACACCTGTCCTGCTGAAAGTGTCTTCAGCTCACTAGCAATTATTTAGTTGTAAAGTCTCAACATCTTGAGATATAATAGGCACTCTACTCATGGTCTGGTGGTCAGAAGTGTTGCCCAGGGCACTGAAACTCCGCTACCCTGAGAGCTGTGTCTTTGGCTGGAGGTAACCTCAGGCTGCTGCTGCTGCTTTGCTCTGAGCCTCTTGGAGCTGTCTCTGGGACTCCTCCTCCGACCTGCCCCTTCCCTCTTGCCGCTGCTGATCTGAAGTCGAGATGTTCGAGGAGTAGCGCGCAGCCCGGAGCAAGTTCGAAGAGTAGCGCACAGCCCGGGGCCACAGTCTATCCAATGCTGTTCCTGGAGGGGGGGGAGTTCTTCAGTCACCTGCGAGGGGGTTACGAGGGTCTGCGCTCCCCATCTTCGGGGTACTTTACAGAAGAATGGTGAGGGGAGGCGTTAGAAATGTCTAGGACCCTGCCCCCTCCTTCCCCACAGCAGGACCACAGCGGCAGCGCTCAGCTGCCTCAAGTCTTCCGCTCTCTTTTTTGCGGCTGCGGCTCTGGCCTTCTCTTGCTCCGCTCTCTGGGCGCCGTTAATCCACAGGACCTGAGGCCTGTGCAGCACGGCCCGGACCGAGGCAGAGGGAGCGGCGCGAGCTCCGGCCCGCCCAGCCGAGACACAGACTGGGCTGCTGGCGCGAGCTCTGCTGTGCTGCTCCCCTTCGAGCAGGGTTCAGGTGCAGTGCGTCCGGACCTCGGCCCAGAGAGGGTTCAGGGGCCGACCACCCGGATCCAGATGGCAGGGAGTTTTTCTGCAGAGTCCGGGTGTTGCCGCTGCCGCAGCTTGGGATACTTCGCCGTTCGGTTCCAGTGCTTGTGGTCCCGTCACACGGTCCCGTTCTCGGCTGGTCATCCACCAGGTCCTCGGTTAACTTCAAACATTCTAACTTATTTTGTAATTCTTGTTGTTGCACTTTAAGTAACTTATCAAGTTTACCTATAGTTAGCAACATACAGTAAGATCTAATATGGCATTTCACTTTTCCACATATTCTGGATCATCTAAAAACCTAGGTTCCTTGTTTAATCGTAGACCCCCTAGGAATTCTCTTTGAATGGCAGTATTCAACCAGTGCTAATGAATTCAGTTCTGTTCTCACTAATAATTTATGATGTTTCTCTAGGCCAGACCAATTAACCTCTTGATCTGCAATACGTTCAGTAGATAACCCCAATTTAGTATCCCACCAACTTATGTGATAACAAATACAATAACTTATGTTATAACTTCAACTATTTTTCAATATTTCAATTATCTATACCAAAAAAGAACAGATTATTACAAAGATTTTATTACATCACTAGTAAAAAAAGGCCCGTTTCAGACAGAAATGTGTCATGTCTGTGGCCGTGACCACCCTCAAACTTACCTTATTTCTAGAGGTCAGCTTCTAAGCTGGCTTCTGCCTATCCTTTCTAGAGTAGTTTTCCTTCTGTGTGCTGGCTGCTTCCAGCATGGCTCTAATTACTCCACTCTCCTGCACCTGAGGGTGCTGCCTGAGTTAGCTCTACCTCTGTCTCCAGCCTGACTCTGTTTGCTCCTCTGTGCTGCACCTAGGTATTCTAAGTCTCTCTATGTTCTGTGTGCGCTCTGCCTGCTCCTTGGTTTGTGCTCCTCTCACCCGCTGGTGGCCAGAGCCAGTGGCTGCCATAGTTTGTCTTGCTGTTTCTACCCATTCCAGACTTTAGCCCAGTCCGGTCCGGTTCTTCCAGGCTGCCGGACTTGTCTCTCTTGTTTGTGCCTGGACAGCCTTTGTAGTTGCTTACTGATGGCTGCAGCTGCTCCTCAGGTGTTGAAGGGCTTTATTAATCAGTTAGAGACTGCAGCCTTGGCCTTTGCATTGTCTAAGGTCCCTGGTATGTTAGAGTGCTCTGTGCACTGCTACATTGTCCAGTTCAGTGTGAGTTCTAGCTTGGGCATAGCTTTGCTTGTTAGCTTGTGTACAGCTTTACTAGTTTTCTTGTGTTTAGCTTTCTGGTTTTCCAGTGTGTGTGTTCCTTTGCTTCTGGAGCTCCAGCCCTAGTCTTGCTATTTGACCTGACCATTGCCTGAATCTGACTACTCACTGCCTGAACCCCGATACTTGCTGCCTGCCCCGATTACTGCCTGAACCCGGATATTCTCTGCCTGTGGCCAGACCTGACTATTGCCGGAGCCCGGTCATTCCCTACCTGTCTGCCTTGTTTTCGCCTAGGTGCCTGGGGGCACTTCTGTATCCTAATTCCTGTTGTTCCTGCTTGCTAGTTCCAGTTCCGGTTTTCCTGTAAGCCCTGCCGGCTGCCCAAATCTGAGGTCTCAACCTTCGGGGAACGGTGGCTAAGCGTAGGTGAAACCTAGGTCCAGTGTGCTCCTGTCCAGCAGGTACCGGTCCCGTGTGTTCCAGTCCAGTGGGCTCCACTCCAGTGTGTACCAGTCCAGTGGGTTCCAGTCCAGTGTGCACCCGTCCGGTGTGTTCCAGTCCTGTGTATTCCAGTGCAGAACTCCAGTCCGGGGTTCCAGTCCAGCCTTACCTCGTCTCTGCTTTGAAGGTGACCTTGCCTGCCAGTGCCGCTCCAAGGTAATGGTCCAAGGGCTCACAAATCTAGTGCTTCCAGGGAAGAAGCCTGACAAAATGAAGCGGGACCTAGCAAGGTTTTCCTCGTAGTGTGTATGTTTGAGTGAGTGTGTGAGAGTGAATGTGCAACTGTGTGTGAGAGTGTGGGTACGAGTGTGTGACACACTGTGTGTGAGAGTGCCTCTGAGTTCTGAGGAGCCCCTGTTCCCCCGTGTAGCAGAAGGTGGATTTAGAGTGTGGTCTGTATTCCCTGCCCCCCCTCCAGCCACCCTGCATTTGTTCTCTCTTTCCTGCCCCTCCTCCAGCCACCCAGTGATTGTCCTATCTCCCCTGCCCTCCCTCTAGCCACCCTGCTATTCTCCTGTGTCCCCTGGCCCCCCTCCAGCCACCCAGTGATTGTCCTCTCTCCCCTGTCCCCCCCAGCCACCCAGCGATTGTCCTGTCTCCCCTGTCCAGCCACCCAGTGATTTTCCTGTGTCCTCTGCCCCCCCTCCAGCCACCCAGTGATTGTCCTCTCTCCCCTGCCCCCCCTCCAGCCACCCTGCGATTTTCCTCTCTCCTGCCCCCCCCCGTCCAGCCACCCAGCGATTATATTGTGTCCCTTCCCCCCTCCAACCTCCCTGCGATTTTCCTCTCGCCCTGCCCCTTTTGCCACGCCCCCAGCGTCCATCACCGTTCCCCTATCCCCGATGTCTCTGTTGCCATTGCACCCCCTTCCACTCCCACCCATGTTGTCGCTGCCGCCGCTCCCCCCTCTCTGAATGCCCCTCCCCCCACCCAAGTGACCTGCCCAAACAGAAACAGAAGATTTTAAGAAGCAAGACGGTACCGCAGGCAGCCAGCAGGCATTGGCTGTACACTCTGAAGCCGCTCCTCCTCTAGCCTGAAGTCAATGCCCCTGCAGGACGAACCCGTAGAGTAAGGTCAGAGGCTAGAGGAGGTGTGGCTTCGGAGTGTACAGCCAATGCCTGCTGGCTGCTTGCGGTGCCGTCTTGCTTCTTACAATCTTCTGTTTGTGTTTGGGCAGGTCAGTTGTGTGGGTGGGCATTCGGAGAGGGGGGAGCGGCTGCAGCGACGATCTAGATGGGGGTGGAAGGGGGGTGTAGTGGGTGCGGAGTCATCGTGGGGGGGGTGGAGCATTGACTGCCTCTGGGGGTGCGTGATGGCAGGGTCAGGGAGAGAGGGGAATTGCTGGCGAGGGCGGAGCTAAACTTCAGGCCATTCGGTGAGTGTAAGTGCTCCGCCCTGTACGTCATAACGTTGTGACGCGAGGGCGGGGCACACACTCATGGGGAAAGCGGATATCTAGACCATGACACTTTGTAGATTGAGCCCTCATTAGAACGTTGGGGTTGTGAATTATGTGCGGAAGGGGCGTGGCTGAGGGCGGACCCATGAGTGAGAGTGAGTGGTGCTCACAGCCTAGCCTACCAACAGTACAGGGCTTCAGTGTTTCCCTGCCACAGAGTGAGCTTCAGAACGTTGGAGGTGAGAATCATTATAACACTTATATGCAATCCTATAAAATATATATATCAAAACACACGAAAATTATATTCCGACTAAACATTTGGTTCTCCCAACTCAATCAATTCAATGTATAAAGCAAATGAACTCCATATAGATGTTAATAGTCCATGAGACAGTTAATAATTCCTATGGAAGAATGAAAAGTTATTGCTCACCGAATCTTTTGTATGCAGGAAGAACACAATCAGTGCATCAGGGGTTAACAACGGAAAAACCCACCGTAAACAACCACCGCACAGCAGAAGAAGAAAAGATTCAGTCCTCACAAAACAACCGTATAAGTCTTTTGCAGGTCCTTAAGCCGTTGTATTAATAATAGGTACGTGTGATGAAAGTGATGGTCTACCGTGTATCTTGACAGCGCAGAATACAAACAGAGCCGCAACCCCCGATCACTCCTACTGCTCAAATAAACGTCTCACACGTTTACCACATCAAGAAAGTAATTATCTATGTTTTGAAAAGGACAATTTTTGGCATTATACTTGATTCTAATTTGAAGTTACATGGAGGGGCATAATTGAACGTGGCGCCCAAGTTTTCCTGAGGGCATCCTCACAGGGGCGGGGAAACCCGTATTATCGAAACAAGATGGACGTCCACAGTGGCGTACCAAGGGGGGCGGTCCGCCCCCAGGTGCATGCTGCTGGAGGGGTTCAGAGAGCAGCCGTGCGCCTGTTGGCTCTGCTGGTTCCCTGCTCCCTCTGCCCCTATTTTGATGCCGCATCTTTTCTCACAGCTCTTGACAGACTTACAAAATGGCAATTATATCTGCATTCCACGTGGTGTCCATACGTTGCGATGTTGACAGCCATCTTGTCGGTGCCATGTTATGTTGGTGGCCATCTTGATGAACCCTCCCCACTTGTGAATGATAGGCCATGTGTTAGTTAGTTTTCATCCCAGACATCATGAAAAAGAGACGGCTGGTGAAACATCGACTCCTGGGCACCCAACACAGTGCAATCACTGTCAAGTGGTGCCCCCTAGAGATGAATCCAATCATTTGGAAAAATGACTGGGGAGCACAAGAGGGAGAAAGAGGGAGCGCGGTGATACCAGAGCACAGAGCGGATCTTCGGACATGGACACCACCAACAGCGAGAATGAGCCCAGTAGTGATTCTGTTATAGACAAAGTGGACCCTGAACCAGTGAGATATATAGAGTTTATGGACTAGAACCTCACGAAGTTACTCAGACCAACTTTATTTTGTTAATATAAGCACAACAAAATTGATCAGTACTGGGACCGGTGCTATTTAACATAACTGGAAATCGGAATGAGTGAGTTGATTACATTTGCAGATGAAACAAAACTATTCAAGGTTGTTAAAACACGTGCGGACTGTGAAAAATTGCAGGAAGCCCTTAGGAGATTGGAAGACTGGGTGTCCAAATGGCAGATGAAATTTAATGTAGACAAATGCAAAGTGATGCACATTTGGAAGAATAATCCTAATTATAGTTACCTGATGCTAGGGTCCACCTTGGGGGGGGGGGGGGGGGGGGGGGGTCTGCATTCAAGAAAAAGATCTAGGTGTTATTGTAGATAATATACTGAAATCTTCTGTCCAGTGTGAGGCAGCAGCCAAAAAAGCAAACAGGATTCTAGGAATTATTAAGAAAGGGATGGTAAATAAGACCAAAAATTCTATAATGCCTCTGTATCGCTCCAAGGTGCAACCTCACCTTGAGTATTGCATTGTTCTGCTTGCCATATCACAAAAAAGATAGAGCGGAATGTAAAAAGCTTCAAAGAAGAGTGACCAAAATGAAAGGGTATGGAACTCCTCTCGTATGAGGTATAGCTAAAGAGACGGAGGAGGAGAGATATGATTGAGGTCTACAAAATCATGAGTGGTGTAGAATGAGTAGAACTGAATCGACTTTTTACTCGTTCTAAAAGAACAAAGACTAGGGGATACTGTTGGGGTCGGCCAAATGCCTTGGATTTGGCCGGGTTTGAGATGGCCGGCATTGGTTTTCACCGATAATGGAAACCGATGCCGGCCATCTCAAACCCGGCCAAATCCAAGGCATTTGGTCAGAGCCAGCATTCATAGTGCACTGGCCCCCCCTCACATGCCAGGAGACCAACCGGGCACCCTAGGGGGCACTGCAGTGGACTTCATTAACTGCTCCCAGGTACATAGCTCCCTTCCCTTGGGTGCTGAGCCCCCCAAAACCCACTCCCCACAACTGCTCACCACTACCATAGCCCTTATGGGTGAAGGGGGGCACCTACATGTGGGTACAGTGGGTTTCGGGTGGGTATTGGAGGGCTCCCATTTACCACCACAAGTGTAAAAGGTAGGGGGGTATGGGCCAGGGATAAAGGCAGTCAGGGAGTATTCATGTTCAGTCACTGAGGAGCCCTAGGGTTTGTTTGTGGATTAATACCTTTCAAATATTTGAATGGCTGTATCATATCACCCCTGTTTCTCCTTTCCTCCAGGGTATACATGTTCAGGTCAGCAAGTCTCTCCTCATACGTCTTGTAACACAAATCCCATACCATTCTCATAGCTTTTCTTTGCACCGCTTCAATTCTTTTTACATCCTTAGCAAGATACGGCCTCCAAAACTGAACACAATAATCCAGGTGGGGCCTCACCAACTAGTGATACAGGGGCATTAAAACCTCTTTTCTTCTGCTGGTCACACCTCTCTCTATACAGCCTAACAACCTTCTAGCTACGGCCACTGCCTTGTCACACTGCTTCGTCGCCTTCAAATCTTCAGATACTATCATCCAAGATCCCTCTCCCCGTCCGTACATATCAGACTCTCACCGCCTAACACATACGTCTCCCGTGGATTTCTACTCCCTAAGTGCATCACTTTGCATTTCTTCACATTGAATTTTAATTGCCAAACCTTAGACCATTCTTCTAGCTTCTGCAGATGTTCAGTTCAGGCAGGTGGAGAGAGGTGTCCTAACTGCCGGCTGTAAGGATCGTCTAAAACAACATACAAACCTGACATCCAAAAATGAGAGAGAATGCTTGTCTAGAATATTTTGCAATAATTGCGACTCTTACACAGAAAAAAAGCACAAATGCAAAGTCATAAAATGTTTACAGTGTGGTGATCCCGTACTGAAAGGCGAATAACATTTATGCTATATGACAAGGCTGGATAGACGTAAAACATATGAAAGGTATATCATTTAAGACTGTGAATATATGCAGGAGACAGGGTTACACATCCATAAAGATCCTCTAAGTTTTTTTTCACCCTTCTTCTCATTTTATCATAGTCTCTTTTTTGAAAGTTAAATGCTAACATATTGGATTTCCTGTGTGTACTTACTACAGCGCTTATATCAAATCTGATCATGTTATGATCGCTGTTATCAAGTGAACCCAGCACCATTACCTCCTGAACCAGATCATGCTCCACTAAGCACTAGGTCTACAATCCAGCTGCTCCTTGACTTCATCATAATAAAAATTGGCACACGTCCATTTTGGGCCTGAGACCTTACCGCCACCCACTGAGTTAGTGGTAGGGTCTCAAGCGTTAACCGGGTGGTAATGGTCTACGTGCGTAGAATGACGATTACAGCCTGGTTTCCGCCATGCACCAAAAATAGAAATAATTTTCTGACGCGCGTAGTGGACACATGTAAAAATCAAAATTACTGCCCAGGGCACGCGGTAGCCGGGTGATGACTCCAAATTGACGCACATTGGGTGCTCGTAGGCGTCTATGCAGCTTAGTAAAAGGGCCCCCTAGTTTTTGCAGGTATTTAAGAGACCAGTCTGAAATACCAAAACAATATGAGAGTGCAGGAAGTCTCCTAGAATAGTCATTACTGATTTTTTTTCTCTCGGCCATTTCAGGTTTCTAGTTGTTTCTTCCTCCACTCCTAGATATTTATATGTACCTTCCTGTGTGGATCATTCGATCGTTTCTACTACTACTACTACTTATCATTTCTATAGGTTCTTGAGGTTTACCTTCTACCAGAAGCTTTTATTACACTCAGTGCATGAAAATGGCTTCACTCCTGTGTGGATTCTCTGGTGCATTATCATGTATTTCTTCAACCTGAAGCATTTGCCACACTCAGTACATGGAAATGGTTTTACTCCTCAGTGGCTATTCTGGTGCATAGTGAGTGTCTCCTTGTCAACGAAGGTCTTACCACACTCAGTACACATAAATGACTTCACTCCTGTGTGAACTCTGTGGTGCCTTGCGAGATGTCCCTTCTCCCTGAAGCTTTTATTACACTCAGTGCAGATAAACGGTTTCACTCCTGTGTGGATCTCTGGTGTTGTGTGAGGCTTGTTTTATGACTGAAGCTTTTATTACACTCACTGCAGAAATATGGTTTCACTCCTGTGTGGATTCTCTGGTGTATTGTGAGGTTTACCTTCTGCCTTAAGTTTTTATTACACTCAGTGCAGATGAATGGTTTCATTCATGTGTGGATTCTCTGGTGTCTTGTAAGATATTGCCTCTGACTGAAGCTTTTATTACACTCACTGCACATGAATGGTTTAATTCCTGTGTGGATTCTCTGGTGTTTTATGAGATTTCCCTTATCACTGAAGCTTTTACCACACTCACTACATGTATATGGTTTCATTCCTGTGTGGATTCTCCGGTGTTTTGTGAGGCCTGTTTTATGAATGAAGCTTTTATTGCACGCAGTGCAGATAAACGGTTTTATTCCTGTGTGGATTCTCTGGTGTATTGTGAGGCTTACCTTCTGCCTGAAGCTTTTATTACACTCAGTGCAGATAAACGGTTTTATTCCTGTGTGGATTCTCTGGTGTATTGTGAGGCTTACCTTCTGCCTGAAGCTTTTATTACACTCAGTGCAGATGAATGGTTTCACTCCTGTGTGGATTCTCTGGTGTATTGTGAGGCCTCTTTTATGAATGAAGCTTTTATTACACTCAGTGCAGATAAACGGTTTTATTCCTGTGTGGATTCTCTGGTGTATTGTGAGGTTTACCTTCTGCCTTAAGTTTTTATTACACTCAGTGCAGATGAATGGTTTAATTCCTGTGTGGATTCTCTGGTGTTTTATGAGATTTCCCTTATCACTGAAGTTTTTACCACACTCACTACATGTAAATGGCTTCACTCTCGTGTGAATTCTATGGTGCCTTGTGAGATTTCCCTTATCAGTGAAGCTTTTCCCACAATCAGAACATGTAAAAGGCTTCAATCCAGTGTGGAATTCCTGGTGCTTTATCATGTATCTCTTCAACCTAAAGCATTTGCCACACTCAGTGCATGGAAATGGTTTTACTCCTGAGTGGATATTCTGGTGAATGGTGAGTTTTCCCTTCTCAGTGAAGTTTTTACCACACTCAGAACATATAAATGGCTTCACTCCTGTGTGGATTCTCTGGTGTATTCTGAGGCTTGTTTTCTGACTGAAGCTTTGATTACACTAAGTGCAGATGAATGGTTTCATTCCTTTGTGGTTTCTCTTGTGCATTGGGAGGTTTCTTTTCCAGCAAGCACTGGTGTTTTGTGAGGCTTGTTTTCTGACTGAAGCTTTTATTACACTCAGTGCATGTAAATGGCTTCACTCCTGTGTGAATTCTCTGGAGCATTATCATGTATTTCTTCAACCTCGGTGCAGATAAATGGTTTCATTCTTGTGTGGATTCTCCAGTGTCTGTTGAGTGTTCCTTTTTTAGTAAAGCTTTTACCACACTCAGTACATGCAAAAGGCTTCACTCCTCTGTGGATTCTCTGGTGTATTATCATGTATTTCTTTGTGAAGCTTTTGCCACATTCAGTGCATAGAAATAGTTTTCCTCCTGAATGCGCGTAGTGGACACACGTAAAAATCAAAATTACTGCCCAGGCCATGCGGTAGCCGGGTGATGACTCCAAATTGATGCACATTGGGTGCTCATAGGCGTCTATGCAGCTTAGTAAAAGGGCCCCCTAGTTTTTGCAGGTGTTTAAGAGACCAGTCTGAAATACCAAAACAATATGAGAGTGCAGGAAGTCTCCTAGAATAGTCATTATTGATTTTTTTTCTCTCGGCCATTTCAGCTTTCTAGTTGTTTCTTCCTCCACTCCTAGATATTTATATGTACCTTCCTGTGTGGATCATTCGGTGGTTTCTACTACTACTACTTATCATTTCTATAGGTTCTTGAGGTTTACCTTCTACCAGAAGCTTTTATTACACTCAGTGCATGAAAATAGCTTCACTCCTGTTTGAATTCTCTGGTGCATTATCATGTATTTCTTCAACCTCGGTGCAGATAAATGGTTTCACTCCTGTGTGTATTCTCCTGTGTCTGTTGAGTGTTCCTTTTTTAGTAAAGCTTTTACCACACTCAGAACATTTAAATGGCTTCACTCCTGTATGGATTCTCTGGTGCTGTATCATTTACCACACTCAGTACATGCAAAAGGCTTCACTCCTCTGTGGATTCTCTGGTGCTGTATCATGTATTTCTTCAACCTCAGTGCAGATAAATGGTAAAGCTTTTACCACACTCAGTACATGCAAAAGGCTTCACTCCTCTGTGGATTCTCTGGTGTATTATCATGTATTTCTTCAACCTCGGTGCAGATAAATGGTTTCATTCTTGTGTGGATTCTCCAGTGTCTGTTGAGTGTTCCTTTTTTAGTAAAGCTTTTACCACACTCAGTACATGCAAAAGGCTTCACTCCTCTGTGGATTCTCTGGTGTATTATCATGTATTTCTTTGTGAAGCTTTTGCCACATTCAGTGCATAGAAATAGTTTTCCTCCTGAATGCGCGTAGTGGACACACGTAAAAATCAAAATTACTGCCCAGGCCATGCGGTAGCCGGGTGATGACTCCAAATTGATGCACATTGGGTGCTCGTAGGCGTCTATGCAGCTTAGTAAAAGGGCCCCCTAGTTTTTGCAGGTGTTTAAGAGACCAGTCTGAAATACCAAAACAATATGAGAGTGCAGGAAGTCTCCTAGAATAGTCATTACTGATTTTTTTTTCTCTCGGCCATTTCAGCTTTCTAGTTGTTTCTTCCTCCACTCCTAGATATTTATATGTACCTTCCTGTGTGGATCATTCGGTGGTTTCTACTACTACTACTTATCATTTCTATAGGTTCTTGAGGTTTACCTTCTACCAGAAGCTTTTATTACACTCAGTGCATGAAAATAGCTTCACTCCTGTTTGAATTCTCTGGTGCATTATCATGTATTTCTTCAACCTCGGTGCAGATAAATGGTTTCACTCCTGTGTGGATTCTCCTGTGTCTGTTGAGTGTTCCTTTTTTAGTAAAGCTTTTACCACACTCAGAACATTTAAATGGCTTCACTCCTGTATGGATTCTCTGGTGCTGTATCATTTACCACACTCAGTACATGCAAAAGGCTTCACTCCTCTGTGGATTCTCTGGTGTATTATCATGTATTTCTTCAACCTCGGTGCAGATAAATGGTTTCATTCTTGTGTGGATTCTCCAGTGTCTGTTGAGTGTTCCTTTTTTAGTAAAGCTTTTACCACACTCAGTACATGCAAAAGGCTTCACTCCTCTGTGGATTCTCTGGTGTATTATCATGTATTTCTTTGTGAAGCTTTTGCCACATTCAGTGCATAGAAATAGTTTTCCTCCTGAATGCGCGTAGTGGACACACGTAAAAATCAAAATTACTGCCCAGGCCATGCGGTAGCCGGGTGATGACTCCAAATTGATGCACATTGGGTGCTCGTAGGCGTCTATGCAGCTTAGTAAAAGGGCCCCCTAGTTTTTGCAGGTATTTAAGAGACCAGTCTGAAATACCAAAACAATATGAGAGTGCAGGAAGTCTCCTAGAATAGTCATTACTGATTTTTTTTCTCTCGGCCATTTCAGCTTTCTAGTTGTTTCTTCCTCCACTCCTAGATATTTATATGTACCTTCCTGTGTGGATCATTCGGTGGTTTCTACTACTACTACTTATCATTTCTATAGGTTCTTGAGGTTTACCTTCTACCAGAAGCTTTTATTACACTCAGTGCATGAAAATAGCTTCACTCCTGTTTGAATTCTCTGGTGCATTATCATGTATTTCTTCAACCTCGGTGCAGATAAATGGTTTCACTCCTGTGTGTATTCTCCTGTGTCTGTTGAGTGTTCCTTTTTTAGTAAAGCTTTTACCACACTCAGAACATTTAAATGGCTTCACTCCTGTATGGATTCTCTGGTGCTGTATCATTTACCACACTCAGTACATGCAAAAGGCTTCACTCCTCTGTGGATTCTCTGGTGCTGTATCATGTATTTCTTCAACCTCAGTGCAGATAAATGGTAAAGCTTTTACCACACTCAGTACATGCAAAAGGCTTCACTCCTCTGTGGATTCTCTGGTGTATTATCATGTATTTCTTCAACCTCGGTGCAGATAAATGGTAAAGCTTTTACCACACTCAGTACATGCAAAAGGCTTCACTCCTCTGTGGATTCTCTGGTGCTGTATCATGTATTTCTTCAACCTCAGTGCAGATAAATGGTAAAGCTTTTACCACACTCAGTACATGCAAAAGGCTTCACTCCTCTGTGGATTCTCTGGTGTATTATCATGTATTTCTTCAACCTCGGTGCAGATAAATGGTTTCATTCTTGTGTGGATTCTCCAGTGTCTGTTGAGTGTTCCTTTTTTAGTAAAGCATTTACCACACTCAGTACATGCAAAAGGCTTCACTCCTCTGTGGATTCTCTGGTGCTGTATCATGTATTTCTTCAACCTCAGTGCAGATAAATGGTAAAGCTTTTACCACACTCAGTACATGCAAAAGGCTTCACTCCTCTGTGGATTCTCTGGTGTATTATCATGTATTTCTTCAACCTCGGTGCAGATAAATGGTAAAGCTTTTACCACACTCAGTACATGCAAAAGGCTTCACTCCTCTGTGGATTCTCTGGTGCTGTATCATGTATTTCTTCAACCTCAGTGCAGATAAATGGTAAAGCTTTTACCACACTCAGTACATGCAAAAGGCTTCACTCCTCTGTGGATTCTCTGGTGTATTATCATGTATTTCTTCAACCTCGGTGCAGATAAATGGTTTCATTCTTGTGTGGATTCTCCAGTGTCTGTTGAGTGTTCCTTTTTTAGTAAAGCTTTTACCACACTCACTACATGCAAAAGGCTTCACTCCTCTGTGGATTCTCTGGTGCTGTATCATGTATTTCTTCAACCTCAGTGCAGATAAATGGTAAAGCTTTTACCACACTCAGTACATGCAAAAGGCTTCACTCCTCTGTGGATTCTCTGGTGTATTATCATGTATTTCTTCAACCTCGGTGCAGATAAATGGTTTCATTCTTGTGTGGATTCTCCAGTGTCTGTTGAGTGTTCCTTTTTTAGTAAAGCATTTACCACACTCAGTACATGCAAAAGGCTTCACTCCTCTGTGGATTCTCTGGTGTATTATCATGTATTTCTTTGTGAACTTTTGCCACAGTCAGTGCATAGAAATAGTTTTCCTCCTGAATGCATTCTCTGGTGTATGGTGAGTGTTTCACTGTCAATGAAGCTCTTTCCACACTCACTACATGTAAATGACTTCACTCTCATGTGAATGTTATGGTGCCTTGTCTGGTTTCCCTTCTCAGGGAAGCTTTTACCACACTCAGAACATTTAAATGGCTTCACTTCTGTGTGAATTCTCTGGTGCTGTATCATGTATTGCTTCAACCTGAAGCATTTGCCACACTTAGTTCATGGAAATGGTTTCAATTCTCAATGGCTATTATGGTGCATAGTGAGTGTTTCCTTGTCAATGAAGGTTTTACCATGCTCAGAACATCTAAATGGCTTCACTCCTGCATGGATTCCTCTGGTGTTTTGTGAGGCTTAACTTCTGACTGAAGCTTTTATTACACTCAGTGCAGATGAATGGTTTCATTCCTGTGTGGATTCTCTGGTGTTTTGTGAGGCTTGTTTTATGAGTGAAGCTTTTATTACACTCACTGCAGATGAATGGTTTCACTCCTGTGTGGATTCTCTGATGTTTTCTGAGGCTTGTTTTCTGACTGAAGCTTTTATTACACTCGCTGCAGATGAATGGTTTCATTCCTGTGTGGATTCTCTGGTGTTTTATGAGGCTTGTTTTATGACTGAAGCTTTTATTACACTCAGTGCAGATAAACGGTTTCACTCCTGTGTGGATTCTCTGGTGTTTTGTGAGGTGTTCCTTCCGACTGAAGCTTTTATTACACTCGCTGCAGATGAATGGTTTCACTCCTGTGTGGATTCTCTGGTATTTTCTGAGGCTTGTTTTCTGACTGAAGCTTTTATTACACTCAGTGCAGATGAATGGTTTCATTCCTGTGTGGATTCTTTGGTGTTTTGTGAGATATCCCTTATCACTGAAGCTTTTATTACACTCAGTGCAGATGAATGGTTTCATTCCTGTGTGGATTCTCTGGTGTTTTGTGAGGCTTGTTTTATGAGAGAAGCTTTTATTACACTCGCTGCAGATGAATGGTTTCACTCCTGTGTGGATTCTCTGGTGTTTTGTGAGATATCCCTTATCACTGAAGCTTTTATTACACTCAGTGCAGATGAACAGTTTCACTCCTGTGTGAATTATCTGGTGTATTGTGAGGCTTGTTTTCTGACTGAAGCTTTTATTACACTCAGTGCAGATGAATGGTTTCATTCCTGTGTGGATTCTCTGGTGTTTTGTGAGGTGTTCCTTCCGACTGAAGCTTTTATTACACTCAGTGCAGATAAACGGTTTCACTCCTGTGTGGATTCTCTGGTGTTTTGTGAGGCTTGTTTTCTGACTGAAGCTTTTATTACACTCAGTGCAGATGAATGGTTTCACTCCTGTGTGTATTCTCTGGTGTATTGTGAGGTTTCCCTTCCGACTGAAGCTTTTATTACACTCAGTACAGTTAAGTGGTTTCGTTCCTTTGTGGATTCTCTGGTGTTTTGTGAGGCTTATTTTATAAGTGAAGCTTTTATTACACTCAGTGCAGATGAATGGTTTCACTCCTGTGTGGATTCTCTGGTGTTCTGTGAGGCTTATTTTATAAGTGAAGCTTTTATTACACTCAGTGCAGATGAATGGTTTCACTCCTGTGTGGATTCTCTGGTGTTTTGTGAGGTTTGTTTTCTGACTGAAGCTTTTATTACACTCACTGCAGATGAATGGTTTCATTCCTGTGTGGATTCTCTGGTGTTTTGTGAGGCTTAACTTCTGACTGAAGCTTTTATTACACTCAGTGCAGATGAATGGTTTCATTCCTGTGTGCATTCTCTGGTGTTTTGTGAGGCTTGTTTTATGACTGAAGCTTTTATTACACTCACTGCAGATGAATGGTTTCACTCCTGTGTGGATTCTCTGGTGTTTTGTGAGGTTTGTTTTCTGACTGAAGCTTTTATTACACTCAGTGCAGATAAACGGTTTCACTCCTGTGTGGATTCTCTGGTGTTTTGTGAGGTTTCCCTTCCAACTGAAGCTTTTATTACACTCAGTACAGTTAAGTGGTTTCATTCCTTTGTGGTTTCTCTTGTGCATTGGGAGGTTTCTTTTCCAGCAAGCACTTGTACCACTGTCAGCAGAAGTACACAAGCTCTCATTTTTCTGAATTTTCTGGTACTTTGAGAGGTCTGTTTTTCTGCAAAAGACTTTTTCAGATTTAGTAATTGATCCTTCAGCAGTCTGAGCTGTTTTATGATCTGTGAATGTTTCTCTATGGCTGAATTTTTTCTTACATTCAGAACTTGAAACTAGTATCTCTTCTGGGTGGAATTTTGCATTTCTTATGACGTTTTCTTCCTGACTGAAGCTTTTGTCATGACTAGAACTTGCAGATAATCCCTCATCAGTGTCATTTTTCTGGTATTTTGTAACGCTTCCTTTATTGATAAAGGTTTTCTCATCTACTGTCGTTGTACACACTCTAGTTTCTGTATTATTGTTCTCATGTTTCTCTTTCTTCCTACTGAAATCTTTCCCACACTCGGAACCTATACAGTGTGTCTCTCTTATGCATGTTTTCTGCTGTTGCTGTAGTTCTCTCTTTTGACTGAAGGTTTTCCCACAGTCCGTACCTGTATATGGTCTCTCTTCAGTATCGGATCTCTGATGTGATTTCAGAGTTAAATGATCATTAAGGAATATCTCACATCCATCACACAAATATTTCTGAACTCTCATTGGGTTTGTCTGTTCTTCCACTGTTTGTGTGATATTACTGGTACAATGTTCACACGGAGCTGAGCTTCCTGTTGAAGGTTTTAGTTTATTTTGATTTTTTCCCTTTTCTCCCCAGTCAGAACAGGACGAAGTCTCTTCTTTCTCTCTTTCTGAGAACATCTTTTCCTCTTCAGGCTTCTCACTGAGCTTCCATTTATGTGTCTCTGCATTACTGTTCTTAGGGTCATCTTTTTCTAAATAAATAAAAACAGAGCATTGTATAGTACTGTAGGAGAACAGCAGTTTAACGAGTTCAATAAAAAATCTGTATAAATAAATTGTAAATCTTCCACCCCCTCCCTGTTGGGAATACATTTCCAAGCTAATCACTACCAGGGATGAATACAGAATATATGATATCGTTTAGCCCTATAACTGCTCTTTATCAGACAGGCTGCAAGATGCAAGGCTAAACCTTCAGGGTGCTTGTTCCCCAGATAAACTAATTTGGGTGTTACCTGATCCTGAAGTTCACATGAAGAGATTCACCATTACCCAATCATACATTTGTTACAGAAGCTTAGTTATTCTAAATATGAGAAGAGACATCTGATTGCAAACTTGCCAATAATAAGTTATATTTTACTTAAAGCAAGTTCTATTCTTTACCGTCTATGTTCAGGTTAATTTAGTAAGTATATTTTTATATATTTTATTATGTACTTTTTCTCTCGCTAGCAGGAAAAGGCTTCTGATGTTCGGTATGCTTAAAGCTTTTGCTTATTGCTATGTCAGCTGCCGAACCAACTTCTTCATTAGGTTTTTAGTTTAATGGTCAACTTCTCAGCCTAGTCTATAAACAAGCAAAAAGAGTCTCTTTCTTCCTGTGAGAGGAACTAGACCAGCCTGGAAGCAAATCACTTCTCAGTGCCAGCAAAGTTCCTGTTTCTGAGGTAACAAAACATTCCTTTTATTCTTTTATCTAACTATGTGTACGTGACAATTCTCACGTCTCTGCGGTGCCCCCATTATCTAAAAACAACATCTGGCTATATTTGTTTCTACAAAACCAATCTCACGACCCACAGCCACAAATCTGCACAACAGCAATAGGGCCTGTTTCACCTCCTTCTTCACCCCTCCCTGTTGCTGTGCTTGCAAGTGGAATGTTAGATAAGAACTTCTGCTGGAATTCTGCCTATGAACTCCTGATGACCTTACCTTGATGCATTACAGAGTTGGGGAGACTCTGCTTCACAGAGAGAAGGGCAGGAATCTTAGGAGTTACACAGTAGTCCACCATTTTATGGATTGCAAATTTATACAATATGCTGAGCTGGGCTAAGCTCCTCCATCGAGTGTCCAACAGTGGCCGATCTGGTCACAAGTGCCAGATCTATTTCTCATGATTCATTTTCCACTGATGAGCAATGGAATCCCCAAGTCTATTTATGGGCTTTTCCTCCATAAACTTTGAAACCTCTTTTGAATCCCTCTCTATTAGCTGCTTTGACCACATCCTCCACAGTTTAATTATGTGTTGCAGGTAAATGGCAGATGATGTTTAATGTGAGCAAGTGCAAAGTGATGCATGTGGGAAAGAGGAACCCGAACTATAGCTACATAAGGTTCTGCAATAGGAGTCACCGACCAAGAAAGGGATCTCGGCATCGTTGTTGATGATACATTGAAATGCTCTGCTCAGAGTGCTGAGGCATCTAAGAGAGCAAATAGAATGTTAGGTATTATTAGGAAAGGAATGGAAAAAAAATGAGGACAGTGCCTTTGTATCGGTCCATGGTGCGACCGCACCTCAAATATTTTGTTCACTTCTGGTCGCTGCATCTCAAAAAAGATACAGTGGAATTGGAAAAGAACAGAGAAGGGTGATGAAAAGGGGATGGGACGACTTCCCTATGAGGAAAGGCTGAAGCGTCTAGGGCTCTTCAGCTTGGAGAAGAGACGGCTGAGGGGAGATATGATAGAGGTCTATAAAATAATGAGTGGAGTGGAACGGGTAGACGTGAATCGTTTGTTTAATCTTTCCAAAAATACTAGGACTAGGGGGCATGCGATGAAGCTACAATGTAGTAAATTTAATACAAATCTGAGAAAATGTTTCTTCACTCAACGTTTAATTAAACTCTGGAATTCATTGCCAGAGAATGTGGTAAAGGCAGATCACAAAAAGTGGGGTTAGCTTAGCGGGGTTTAAAAAGGGTCTGGCCGGCTTCCTAAAGGAAAAGTCCATACACCATTACTAAATTGGCATGGGAAAATCCACTGCTTATTTCCGGGATAAGCATCATAAAATGTATTAAGCTTTGCTGGGATCTTGCCAGGTACTTGTGACCTGGGTTGGCCACTGTTGGAAACAGGATGCTGGGCTTGATGGACCTTTGGTCTGTCCCAGTGTGGCAATACTTATGATGTTGTAGTTGTCAGTCTGAGTAAGTGGAACACACGTTTCAGCCAACATGCTGTGGCTTTTTTCACGGTAGCTGAAATGTCGGTTCTTCTTACTCAAACGCGGCAAGACCCAGATAACTACAATAATAAACCTTTCAACGATTTTTCAATCTGCTGTTCTTTACTTGGTTTTGAGATAAGAAACAGACAATGCATCTAACTGTTCCTAAACCAATAAAGCTACTAGCTTTGGCTCCGATAGCCCCCTACAGTAGAAGATGAAACAAGCACTGACCCAGCAAAGCCTCAACCTCCCCTTCCCCTCCCCAAACATAGAAACATGATGGCCCATCCAGTCTGCCTTTCCTGAGAAACCACTAACTCCTCCTTTTCCTAACAGATCCCACGTGCCTGTCCCATGCTTTCTTAAATTGACAGTCTTCGTTGCTACAACCTCCACCAGGAGGCGATTCCATGCCTCCACCACCCTTTCCGTGAAGAAATACTTTTGTAGATTCCTCCTAAGCCTATTTATTTTAACTTCAACGTATATGATACCCTAAGAATGCCAGAGTCATAGTTATTGAAGGTTTTACAGACAGGAATCGAAACAATACTCCAATGAAAACAGAAGAATCTTAGAAACAGGCCCACCCCAGGTACTAATGTCATCTCGCCATCACTCATTATCAGTCTCACCGGCATCCTGTAGTGAGACTCACCCACTGCCAGTCACTCCTGAGAAGAGATTTTAAGAATAACGGGAAACCCTTACCTAGAGACATCAGGATCTCATAGTTCTCCTTCATCACCTCCCTCCAAAGCTCCTTCTGCCCTTCATCTAAATACTCCCACTCCTCCTGGGAGAAAGAGACAGAGACGTCCTCAAATGTCACCCGCATCTGAAACACAAACCAGAAACACAGTCAGATTTCAGCTCCTGCCTTTGTTTTTGGGGTTGGAACTGTGCAGATGTTTTAAAAATTCAGCTTTATCTATCTTTTTGTGTAGAATTCCCCCGGCATTAACACCCAGCTCTTCTGTTCTCCAGGACTGACTCCGCCTAAGCTGTCTCCTAGCTCAGGCTTCATTACCCCATCCCCTCAGTAATCTCAGTCTCCAACTAGTAAGAACCCCTCCCTAAGAAGGCTGACCCCCCCCCCCCCCCACCCAGCAGTTTTCTCTGCCCCAACCTTTATTTCCTTTTTTACTCATTCCAAGAATTCCACCTCCCCATTCCTCCCAGAGCATACAAATCCCTTACCTCTGTCAATCTGCAGCCCCCCCCCCCCCCAGCAGTAAAAACACCCAGAGCTCTCTCAGAATACCCCCCAACCCACATAGCCCCCAGCTCACATCCTCCACTGTTCTCTCAACATCCTCAGCACTCACAGATATCATAGCCATCCCCCCCCCCCACTGCATATACACTCTCCCCACAGCTCTTTTGGGCCGATGATCAGAAGCAAACACAGGCGCTAGAGGCTGCTACCACCCCATGATCAGAGCAATCAAGTGCGTGAAACACTACTACTGTTGCAGGAATTGATGCATGAATTTGTGATGCCTCAGGAGTCAGACAGCACACACCAGTATGAGAGAAAAATCTTCTTTATTTGCCAGCAAACAAAGCAAGACATCAGTTCTAGCTCTCTTCTCTTTCTCTCAGCTCTCTGTGTCTTTGTCTCAGCTGCTTCTCTTCTTATGCTGTCTTCTCCTTCTTCTGTCTGTTCCTTCTGTCCTTCTCTTTCTTCTGAGCTCCTTCTGAGTTCTTTCTGACGTAAACTGCTTCTGCTCCTACTTAAATACTGTTCTATCCAGCCTAGCCTAGCCCAGCCCCCTTACTCTCCAATTGGTTAAGGAATTAGATTGGCTACCTTGCCTCAACCAATCATTACTTTTGAAATATCAGTTACATAGGTTCCAGACATCCTAAACTGACCTCTGACCTGGGGCCCCTTAAGCCAGACATTTGGTCTCCAGTCTCTTACATGTTATTATGATTGATTTCTCATATTCCTAGTACTAACTGCTAACTAAACTCTGGCATTCATTAAAGAGGTCAAAAGCCAATCTTACTTAATGGCATACTACTATACTTTCAGGACTATTCCTACAGTTACCTATAATTAATCAAGGAGAAGAGAGCTGACTAGTTCTGACCTTTTTCACCTCTCAGCTCCATACACAGAACTAGCTAAGACCATAGTTAATTCAAAACACATGTTGGCCCCCCTTCACTGTAGCCCTACTCAGAACGTCAGACAGAAAGTTGAACAAACATTCCACACAGAATTATTAATTTACACAGAATACAACATATTCTAAAATAAGCATAATCAGATATATCTTATAAGATATATCTATATCTAAGCTATCTACATATTAAGCACTTCTAAATAGTATTTCAGCCTATTCTTAAACTACAATATGTCATATGTCTGGCTCGTGCCTGCTTACAAAACTATTCAGTAAGCCTAATAATTTACAGATGTGCCAGCTAGCATTGGCAATTCACAAGGGACAGAGTTTCATTTCTCACTGACCTTTCCTAACCTTAGCTCGGCCAAACTAGACTCTAATTAATTCCAGCCTGCATTCCTTCACTACTTTGCTGGCAGAGTGAAAAGAATTCAAACTTCAAGCTTTTAATATCATTTCTTATATATATATAATTATTTCTCAGAGTTAACACTTTCTTTGCCCATGGCTGCCTCATACCCCCCTTTGAGACTAAAATCAGCTTATGCAGAAATAAGTCTCACATCTCAAACTCTGGAGATTATAGTGATCCTAACTAGGAATAGACTTGTGAATCACCATTACCCTACTTGTTAAGGTTCGACGGCATACTGCCGAAGCACATGAGGCCAAGAAACAAAACAAAAACCCTGCTAAAACTAAGACTATTAGGGAAATGAACAAGGGACGTATCCAGGAGGTCAATGACCACCACCAGGAGGTAAGATCTAATCCTCCTCGGTAATCCTCCACATTAAGGCTGGCCAACTGTAGGACTTTATCCATAGCATGCCTAACTACATGCGTCCTATTTATGACAATAGTACAGCACTCTGAAGAATTTAGCACTGTGCAGAGGCCACCCTGGGCTGCAAAGAGATAATCAAGACCCATACGGTTATACCGAGAAACTATACTTAATTCATTAATTTGATCCTGCAATGCATTGACTACTACGTTCAGCTCATGAACTAGAACATGGAGTAGAGACTGAAGTCTCCGAGTAGCCATACCTAGTTCAGTAATACCCGCTACCGGGCCCCCAATTGGAATCCAGGCCGTGGCAGAAAGGGCTACAAGTCTCTTTTTAGTCAGAGGATAAGTAGAATTAATATACTGGAGGGCTAATTCAATCGCCTCATCCTCTGTGGCAACGGAGGAAGGTAAGGACAAAGCCTCTCGCTTAGAGCGGTGCGGGGATAGCGGCTTAAGAGGAATAACTTTAGGAAAATAATTCAAGGTTACCAATACACAAAAATCATATGTGGAGGGAAGAATCATGTGGAGGACATTATCACAGAGCCAGTAATGACCAAGGAGAGGGTGAGGAAAGTTCCCAATAAATGTTGGCTCAGGCTGGACAGGGTACTTAGGGTGCCCATAATGCGAGCCCCTATCCCAGGGGGAACGAAGACGAAATGGAGACTTTGCACACCATAGGCGCCAATCCCCAATTGTGACAGGCTGCTCATTTGTTAGTAACTCTTCATACCCCGGGGACTTATGAAAGTAGAAAATAAGCTTGGACACTATAGTCTTCTCAGTGGTACGCTTAGGAGCCAGATAATCACCTGGGTCATAATCTACAGGTATGGTAGCAGGGCACATAGGAGTACCTGGAGAAACTACCCACACAGATTCTCCTTTTTCTGGGAGAACATTAGTATAGTTACAGGGAATGGGAAGAACAGTTGAGATGCTTCTTGTTAAACAAAACACTCCAGAAGCTGGATAGGGAGACGTAAAAACTGGCCTTAGAGAAGATTCAGAGGGGGAAGTAGCATTATAAAAGGACCACCAAGTATAATCCTGGCTCCAAGGACCTGAACTCGAAAAGTAGGGAGGTATAAGAGCTGGGAGTTGCACAGGAACAGGAACAGCTGGGACATCTGTAGTATAAGGAGAAAATCGGGAACACACAATACAAGGGGAAGTAATCTTTGCCTGGCTAATTAGTTCCTGGACTGAGTGTAACCAAAGGTTGGAGCGAGTTGGGATATTAGGAACAAGGAGGCAAGGAGTAGAAAACAACAAAAGCATCCAAACTACTAACATTTTCTTTCTTCCTAATCTAAAACAAATACAGCAAACTAATTAAGCAATAATATTTCAACAGTCTGTGCTAATCACAGATTACTCTCATATAATGTTCTCAGTCTTTGAGTTCTTATACCAGTTGGGATAGACCCTCAACTGACAAGGATCAAGCTTTCAAATTCCAAGAAAGCCAGAATCAGGCAAGAAAGAGTCTCAGTGTGAAGCCGAAGTTCAGCCGCTCCTGCAGTATGCAGTTGACCCTTCTTTTCAGCTAGTAGATTCTTTGGTTCGGGTCAAGCGCAACCTCAATGGCTCCGCTGGATCACTTTCTGCTCTCCACTGTTTAGGCTCCGTCTGATCCGTGCTGGGCTCAGTCTGATCAGCAGACTTAATTCGAGACCAATGGACCCATGGAGTAATCCCTGCGACCTTCACAGCTGTAGGGGTAGAAAGCAAAACAGTAAAAGGTCCTTTCCATCGGGGCCCCAAAGGCTGGAGCTTCCAGTCTTTCACCCAAACTCTATCCCCTGGCAGGAAGGAATGTACCTGAGCCTGGAAGGGGACAGGGTTTATTTCTCTCACATAAGACTGAAGCTCAGAAATTATCTTACCCAAGAGGGCTACCTGTTCCTGCACCTGGGCAGACCCTAAAATCCCTATGTCTCCCTTAATTCCCTGTAAAATGGCTGGGGGCTTCCCATACACAATTTCAAAGGGAGAGAGGGCTGTTCCTTTAGTTGGGGTACATCGGAGGCGGAAGAGGGCTAGTGGCAGTGCCTGTGGCCATTTCAGTTGGGTTTCCTGACAAATCTTTGCTAGGCTATTTTTCAAGGTTCTGTTTGCTCGCTCAACCTGCCCTGAACTCTGGGGACGATAGGCACAATGCAATTTCCAGGTAATGCGCAATGCGCGGGACAGGGCCTGAAGTGTAGCTTCAACAAAGGCGGGACCATTATCTGAACCTATGGCAAGGGGCAGTCCATACCTGGGGATGACATCCCTAAGGAGGGCTCGAGCTACTTCTGTGGCTTTCTCAGTGACTGTAGGATATGCTTCCACCCACCCAGAAAAGGTACAGACCATAACTAAGAGATATCGGAACCTACCACTCCTGGGCATTTCTGTGAAGTCTATAACTAGGGACTCAAAGGGTGTTAGACCTCTAGACTGAACTCCTGGTGGAATACGGGGTCCCTGACGAGCATTATTCTGGGCACAGAGAGTACATCGGGCAGAGGCAGTGGCAACCAGACTATCCAATCCTTCCAGCACCACTACTCGACTGAGTAGACGGGCTAGTGCTGTTTTCCCTAAGTGTGATAGGTCATGAGCTTGAGACACTACAGGCCAAGCTAGGTGGCGTGGCACCAGAACTCTGGTATCAGGGAGATGTAACCAGCCATCAGGTCTCCTTACTGCACCTTCTTCTTGAGCCCATTTCTCTTCCATTTGGGTATACATAGGTGTCCATTCTTGCAATCGGATTTGGAACAGGGGGGTCACAGTACTTGCTGGGGGTCCTCGAGCAGCTTCCTTGGCCACCCGATCAGCATGGCGGTTCCCTCGGGCCACTGGAGTATCTATTCTTTGGTGTCCCCTGCAATGAATGACAGCTACCTTCTTAGGGGCCCACACAGCCTCTAGCAGCTGAAGTGTTTCAGGTCCATACTTAACAGGTTGGCCTGCAGCATTTATGAGTCCCTTTTCCTTATACAAAGCTCCATGAGCATGTAGAGTTGTGAAGGCATACTTGGAATCAGTATAAATGTTAGTCACCAGTCCTGCTGCTAGCTCCAGAGCTCGTATGAGGGCCACAAGTTCTGCTTTCTGAGCTGAAGTTCCTTGGGGCAGGGCTCTTGCTTCTATCACCTTGTCCTCTGTCACCACAGCATAGCCTGCCAATCGCTTGGAGTTCTCCACATAACTGCTTCCATCTGTGAAATAAATTACATCTGGGTCCCTCCATGGAACATCTTTAAGATCTGGTCGACTGGAGTACACTTCATCCATAGTTTGGATACAGTCATGATCCGGTGGTCCCTCAGATGCTGGCAAAAGAGTAGCAGGATTGAATGTAGCCACTGTTTCCAGGTGTATCCGTGGATTCTCACACAAGCTAACTTGGTACTTAACCATACGGTTATTTGTAAACCAGTGATTGCCCTTATACTCCATGAGGGTGAGAACTGCATGGGGGACTTTAACAACCAGTTCTTGCCCCAAGGTCAACTTATCAGCTTCCTGGACCAGTAAGGCTGTTGCTGCAATGGCCCTCATGCAGGCTGGCCATCCTTTAGCCACTCCATCCAGCTGTTTAGACAGGTATGCAACAGGCCTCTGCCAGGATCCCATCATCTGGGTCAGCACACCCAGAGCAACCCCCTGTCGCTCATGGACATACAGTGAGAAAGGTTTCTCCACATCAGGAAGGCCTAACGCAGGGGCTTGGAGTAGGGCTTTCTTTATGGCCATGAAGGATTGTTGAGCAGTAGGTCCCCATTCAAATGGTTCCTTTTCACCCCCCTTTGTGGCTTGGTAAAGGGGTTTCGCCATCAATGCAAAATTTGGAATCCAAATTCTGCAAAATCCGGCTGCTCCCAGAAATTCCCTAACTTCTCTTCTGGACTTGGGTTGGGGAATTGCAGCTACCGCTTGCTTCCTACTAGCATCCAGTCTCCTACTTCCCTGGGAAATACAGAAGCCCAAATACTTCACTTCTGACTGACAGAGTTGGGCCTTTGAGCGTGAGACCTTATAGCCTGCATCCAAGAGTAGCTCCAGCAATTCTCTAGTAGCCTCAAAACACTCTTCCTGGGTCACTGCTGCAATCAGGAGGTCATCTACATACTGGAGTAAAACTCGCCTGGAAGGCTCAGATTTAAAAGTCTTAAGGTCTTGTCCTAGGGCTGTCCCAAAAATGGTGGGGGAATTCTTGAACCCCTGTGGCAGGCGGGTCCATGTATACTGAAGCTTCCTTCCTGTTACTGGGTTTTCCCATTGAAAGGCAAAAAGCAATTGACTGGCTGGGGCCACCCGAATACAAAAGAAGGCATCTTTTAGGTCTAGTGTTGTGAAATGGGTAGCTCCAGAAGGTATCAATCCTAACAGGACATATGGATTAGGCACTACAGGATGTAATGAGATAGTGGATTTGTTGACCACTCGTAAGTCTTGGACTGGCCGGTAGTCCTCAGTCCCTGGCTTCTGAACTGGCAATAGTGGCGTATTCCATGGAGACTGGCAAGGACGAATAATTCCATGGGATAACAGACGATTCAAATGTGCTTGAATCCCTTCCAGAGCCTTTCTGGGAATTGGGTATTGGCGAAGATGGATTGGCCGGGCACTTGGAAGTAAGTCTACATGTACAGGAGGAATATTTCGGGCCAACCCTGGGGGATTATCTTCTGCCCATACCCCACTGACCTGAAAGCTGTCTGCCAGGGGTAGGTCAACTTGGCCATGTGACTGATGCAGCCGCCATTCTTCTTCAAGAGGGCAACAGAAACTCAATATACCCTTAGGGCTGGATGTTGGGGGCCGAAAGGAGACTGAAGTCTGGCCATCAGAGTCAAAAGAAATTTGGGCCCTAAGCTTGGACAGCAGGTCTCGACCTAACAAAGGGATTGGACAGTCTGGCATATACAAGAATTCATGAGTGACTATGTGTGAGCCTAATTGGCATCTACGGGTTGTCAGGAAAGGCCTCCGGTTCTGCACCCCCGTGGCTCCCACCACTCGGACAGTTTTTCCAGACACAGGCGCTAATCGCTCTGTCACAACAGAATGTTCAGCTCCTGTATCAATCATGAATGGAATTGAGCGGCTCCCTATAGTTAGCTTGACCATAGGTTCCTGGGAGCCCAGTTTGTAGGAACCCGGTCTGTCCTATTCGTCCCATTCTGCCATCTCGGCTATCCCGATGATGTCAGATTCAGGAGGCTCATATCTTCCCTCTCGAACTCGGCCTCGGCTTCCTCGATCTCCTGGTCCCCTTCTCAGTCCCTGGCGCCTCTGGGGGCATTCATCTTTCCAGTGCCCTCTTTCCTTACAATAGGCACACTGGTCCCTCTCCAATCTTGGTCTGGGATTCTCCCCCCTTGGCCGGGATTGATTGAAGGAATCTCGGGGCCTGGCTGGTGGTCCGGGGTCCCACTTTGGCTTCCCATTAGCTAGAGGTCGACCTCGGTTAAGGGTGGAATTAGTAATGGCTGCCGCTAAAAGGTCGGCCTTCTTCTGCATCTTCCGGTCAGCCTCTCGGCGCACCTCCTGATCTCTATTAATGAAAACCTTGGTTGCGATCTCAATTAGCTGGGTGGTATTCATCCCTGCGAATCCCTCCTGACGCTGCAACTTCTTCCGGATATCTGGCATACTCTGGGCCACCAATGCACTATTCACCATTCTCTGGTTTTCTTGGGCTTCAGGGTCAAATGGGGTGTATGTTCTGTAGGCTTCAATTAGTCGCTCTAAAAAGGCCCCAGGGGATTCAGTTGCCCCTTGGAGAATTTCAGAGACCTTTGCCAGATTAATGGGCCTCTTTATGCCTTTCCTCATACCTTCCAGTAAGTCCCGGCAATAGCCAGACAACAGTTCATAGTGCTGCCCATCATTTGGATCCCAAGCTGGAGCTGCGCGAGGAAACCGAGCTCTAACCCATCCCTCTGGATCCTGTGTCCCGTCGGGAACACGCTCTCGCGTGATGGCCTCAGCATTTTGCAAAATCTTCCGCCTCTCCTCAGTTGTGAAGAGGGTCAGGAGAAGTTGTTGACAATCAGTCCAGGTTGGGTTATGGGTGGCCATAATGCTAGTCACTAGGTCCACCACTGCCTGAGGCTTTTCAGTATAAGAGGGGTAATGCGTCTTCCAATTCAGGAGATCAGTGGTTGTGAAGGGTACATACTGATAGGCCTGTGCCTGTATAACCTGACCCTGATTATTAGGATCCGGTCGAGTGGTAGTTACCTGACGAAGTGGCAGAACTCTCGAGGAGGTGGGAATGGAACCTGAGGTAGAGCTAGGAGCTACCCTCCTATCATGCTCAAAGGTAATTGCAGCGGGTCTAACCCATTCAGTGGAGGTAGGTTGAAATCCTGAGGGATGGGGAGGGGTACTCATAGACTGAGAGGTGGTCACAGGTGAGTCAGTCCATTGAAAGGGATGCCGGGCCCCTAATGAGTGGGTAGGGGTACTAGAGGGAGAGGCTGGGCTGTCAGGAGTTGAGGAGTCAGGGAGTGGAGCCCAAAGTGGGTCTACAGAGGTTAACAGGGGAGGATGTGGCACAGAAGGGTAGAGGCCAGGTGAAAAGTCCAACCTAGGGTGTGGCAGGTTTGGCACAGGAGGGGAAGAACTATCCGGAGAAGCCTGTGCTGGAGAGGCTTGGGCTGGGCGGCGTGGATCTCTGGGGGTGGCACGGAACCCCAACAATGGGCCATAAGGTGGTGGCTCAAGGTCTGAGGGGTCATCAGAGAGTATGGGTTTCTCGGACAGGGTAGGGGCGGAAGCCACCGATTGGGTGGTAAGCTTCCTGGGGCTCTTTCCCTCTTCTAGTTTAGATTTTCTAATCTTTCTTTGAACACGACCTAACATGAATTTTACTGGGGATCCCATATAAGTTTTCAACCACGAGGGAGGGTCAGTCACAAGGCTGTCCCAGGAATCTATATAAGGGAGTTGTTCAAAATATTCTGGTTCTCTTACAACTATGCTGTAGACCTTCCGGATTACTTCAATATCTAAGCTGCCACTAGGGGGCCACCCCACTCCCATAGATGGCCACTCAACTTCACACAAGGTTCTTAAAGTACCTGAGCTTAAAGTCTGTCCATAGTCATTAATTAAAAAACCTTTTTTAAAATTTCTAAGCATACAATCTAGGGGGGTAACAATTTGTCTAGATGATGTCCCACCCATAATGCTTACAGTTACAACACACAAAAAGGGGGGGAATTTTTGAGAATGCAGTAAGGGGTCTGCACTCTCGAGACACTAGGTAGACAGACAACAATCGCTTCCTTCCGTTGCTGACCAATTGAACTCGCGTTAATTGGAAATGCAGCTATAAGAAGTCCGCACTCATTTAATCATTCACTCATCACACATTCCATACAGAAAATCCCACCCAACAATTTCAGATTTCTCAGATACAGATAAGCTCAAGCGTTTTCGCTTCTAGTCCCCGCGACTAGAAGGTACTAGGGCCTTCGCTGAGAATTGATCAGATTCTCCTTCCCTCCTTCTTGAGGGGCTGGTTTACAACTTCCTAGCTAGGATTACAATACAGAATACAAAATACATACCCGGCGAATGTTCTCCAGTCAGTTAGGTGCTGGGATTAATGCAGGATTCAGGATCCCACCGCTGCCACCAAGAATTGTTGCAGGAATTGATGCATGAATTTGTGATGCCTCAGGAGTCAGACAGCACACACCAGTATGAGAGAAAAATCTTCTTTATTTGCCAGCAAACAAAGCAAGACATCAGTTCTAGCTCTCTTCTCTTTCTCTCAGCTCTCTGTGTCTTTGTCTCAGCTGCTTCTCTTCTTATGCTGTCTTCTCCTTCTTCTGTCTGTTCCTTCTGTCCTTCTCTTTCTTCTGAGCTCCTTCTGAGTTCTTTCTGACGTAAACTGCTTCTGCTCCTACTTAAATACTGTTCTATCCAGCCTAGCCTAGCCCAGCCCCCTTACTCTCCAATTGGTTAAGGAATTAGATTGGCTACCTTGCCTCAACCAATCATTACTTTTGAAATATCAGTTACATAGGTTCCAGACATCCTAAACTGACCTCTGACCTGGGGCCCCTTAAGCCAGACATTTGGTCTCCAGTCTCTTACATGTTATTATGATTGATTTCTCATATTCCTAGTACTAACTGCTAACTAAACTCTGGCATTCATTAAAGAGGTCAAAAGCCAATCTTACTTAATGGCATACTACTATACTTTCAGGACTATTCCTACAGTTACCTATAATTAATCAAGGAGAAGAGAGCTGACTAGTTCTGACCTTTTTCACCTCTCAGCTCCATACACAGAACTAGCTAAGACCATAGTTAATTCAAACACATGTTGGCCCCCCTTCACTGTAGCCCTACTCAGAACGTCAGACAGAAAGTTGAACAAACATTCCACACAGAATTATTAATTTACACAGAATACAACATATTCTAAAATAAGCATAATCAGATATATCTTATAAGATATATCTATATCTAAGCTATCTACATATTAAGCACTTCTAAATAGTATTTCAGCCTATTCTTAAACTACAATATGTCATATGTCTGGCTCGTGCCTGCTTACAAAACTATTCAGTAAGCCTAATAATTTACAGATGTGCCAGCTAGCATTGGCAATTCACAAGGGACAGAGTTTCATTTCTCACTGACCTTTCCTAACCTTAGCTCGGCCAAACTAGACTCTAATTAATTCCAGCCTGCATTCCTTCACTACTTTGCTGGCAGAGTGAAAAGAATTCAAACTTCAAGCTTTTAATATCATTTCTTATATATATATAATTATTTCTCAGAGTTAACACTTTCTTTGCCCATGGCTGCCTCACTACTACTACTACTTAACATTTCTAAAGCGCTACTAGGGTTACGCAGCGCTGTACAATTTAACAAAAAGAGACAGTCCCTGCTCAAAGAGCTTACAATCTAAAGGACACGTGAACAGTCAGACCGATAGGGGCAGACAAATTGAGGCAGTCTGGAATTCCTGAAAGGTAAGAGTTAGGTGCTGAACGCAGCATTGAAGAGGTGGGCTTTAAGCAAAGACTTGAAGATGGGCAGGGCAGGCTCTGAACGCAACTAGCATGCAAATGCATGCAAAACAGGGCTCTTCGCATAAGTAGCATGCAAATGCATGCTAAACATATTCATCCCCAATGATCAGCGACCAGCACGCAAAAGATTGGCTTGCTGGCTGCGGCAAACCTTACACCATTGGGGAGGAATGGTGAACCCTGTCCAGCATGCATTTGCATGCTAGCTGGTCTCCATTCCCCCCAATGCAGCAGCCCCCCACAGGAACCTTGACCCGACCCCCCACCCAGCAACAGGGGACTGGAGATCCAGTGTGTCTCCAGCGCCCAGATGTCCCTGGTGGCCCAGTGGGTCACGGGTTAATCCCCCCACCCACCCACCTGGTGGTCTAGCGGCGCTTCCCTACCCCCCTACCTTCAGTTGGAGAGAGGTGGCCTCCTCTGGGATGTGCTGGGCTTCACACCGCGCCGATGGAAGGAGACCACCTTTTGACAACCCAGACTTGTCTACCCCATGCTCAAATTTGCATGCAATTATCTCTGATCAGAGGTCCAGTAAAGCCCCCTGCTCTTCCAGCACTATTTTCAGAGCGCTGTTTGGAACAGCACGGGGCTTTTGATCATCTGCCCATTTGTGAATATTGCCAATACATATCACCAGCTGTCTCCCTCCCTCCCTCCCATACGGAACTTCTCCTGTCCTATGGAATCCCCAAAATTCAGCCACGTTTCACCCCTGACACCCCCAGCTTTTCCTCTTTGTCCCTCCTGCAGCACCCCCTCCTCAGCTTGCCCTTTTCATCTCCTCTCTCTCGCTCTCCTCAATCCCCAATCTCTCCTTCCACCCCTTGTATGCACCTGCCCTCTCGCTGAGGATTGTAGGTCAGTTCCGCCTGGACAGTTCTCACCGGATCGTTCCCACCCACCCTCAAAATGACACACTGATTACGATTTATAACAAATGACTTCTCTTTATGAAAAGTTATTCTGTCCTCTGTGCACATCCGTTTGCTGCCAGAGAGGGTGGGAAATGACCGGCAAGGGTGGGAGGAGGGGGAGTCCTTGGTGGGAACTCGCCGGATACCATGATGAGTCCCAGGGAGGTAGGGGGCAAGAAATGAAATGGAACAAGGAGAGCGGTGCCACAGGAGGGAGACGGCTGATTGGTTGGGAAGGGCTTGAAGGGCTCAGTGTACGAGTTCTGCAGAGTCACCATTGGCATCTGTGTTAAATGGCTATTCTTCAATACTGATAGGTGTGTTTTTTGCATGGAGTTGATGGAGACCTTTATATGCCTGTTTTTTGGCTGAGCTCTGTGGTTTATAATTGCAGGGGGTTTTTAGCACATTTTTTAATGATTTGCATCACCATTTATATATTTATGATTTATATTAAACATTTTTCTGTATTCATTGACAAAGACCCTGGTAGTGAATACATTTTGGATAGTTTTATTTTGAACCTCTACGATCCGCTGTCTTTTATTTATAACATACTGTAAAATAAGCATTGCCATGCAGCAATGGATCAGAGGTCCATCAAGCCCAGCATCCTGTTTCCAACAGTGGCCAATCCAGGGCTTAGGTACCTGGCAAGCAGTGGTGTGCCAAGGGTGGGGTCGGTCTGCCCCGGGTGTCAGCAGGTGGGGGGGGGGGTGCTCCGCCGGTGCCCCAGTCCCCACCTGCCTATCAGTTCCGTGGACAGATGACCCTCTTCTCCTGCCACCCGGCACCTGACCTAGCCTTTTAAACTGAAATTTTCTCTAGAAATAGGCATTTTCCCCATAGTTTTAAACTGAAACCTTTTCTAGAGGTAGAAACTAAACTCCTTTGTTCTAAACGGCAGTTATTTTCTGTTAGCTCATCCAGTGACCTCAATTAAGTGATAATTAAGGTGTGGGGGAAGTAGAATACTTGCATAGGTTGCTCAAAAGAGGTCCCTTAGATTCAAAAGTATATAAAGAGGAAAGGTCCCACTGATCTTTCTTTCGGAGAAGTTCTGAGAGAAGAGGACATTCTCTGGTAAGTGAACGTTACTTTGCTTGTGCTTTGGGAACTTAAAGATTGGGGTTTAAAGGAGGAATTGTAGGTTAGTGTTAGGCAAAAATAAAAATATAAAAAGCAAATTTTAACAACTAATCTCCATAGTCTTTTCCACTTAGTTTTAAAAGCTTTGTACCACAGCATTAACAGATAGAATCTAGCAGGCACTGCAGGATCTAGTTTAGTATTAAGGGGGAATAAAAAGAGAGAAAGAGAGGGAAAAGCAAGCAGGATCTAGTTTAGTCTTCCCACCCACCCCTAGGACAACTCTTCATTTATAGTCAGTTATTGTAATTAGGGTAACAAGCAAGGAGTGCTTTTACAGAGTTTTAAATACATTTCATTACCATCTAAGAAGGAAACACTAAATAAATCATACAATATACTATATAAAGTAAAAGACACTTTTATATTAGGCTAATATCTTTAATACTGTAGCAAGTTTTAAATTATTGAAAAACTCAAAAAACACTAAGATGGAGTCAGCAGTCCAGCAGCGAGATGGGTGCTATCCAGTCTTTTGCATTGAGCGTCACATGTATGATTATCTCCCAGTTGGTGAGATGTCATATGTTTGCGCCCGATGCAAAGAGCTCCTAGCTCTTAGAGAACGTGTCCGTTCTCTTGAGGCTAGAGTAGCAGACTTGGTGGAGCTGAGGGAGACAGAGAGGTACATAGAGGAGACCTACAGGGATGTTGTAGAGAAGTCCCACCTCCAGTCTAGTAGCCCTTGTGCTACCTTGGAGGAGGGAGGTCTCCTAGAAGGACAGCATCACCCTGGTGAAGTAGGAAGTACTCCTTTAGCCAGGACCTGCCCACCAGGGGATGTACTATCCTCTCACACTGAGGATATGTCTCCAAGTGCTGCCCGGGAGGGAAAGGTTAGGACAGCTGTTGTAGTTGGTGATGTGATCATTAGGCATATAGATAGCTGGGTGGCTGGTGGACGTGAGGATCGCCTGGTGACTTGCCTGCCTGGTGTGAAGGTGGCGGACCTCACACGTCATCTAGATAGGATTCTAGATAGTGCTGGGGAGGAGTCCGCTGTCTTGGTACATGTGGGTACCAATGACATAGGAAAATGTGGGAGAGAGGTTCTGGATTTCTTATCGAATACTTGTGTTTCCACCCAGAACCTTGGGGGGAAGGCCGACAGTCGCTCAAAAGCGCATGGTTCGGGAAAAGGTATCTTGCAAAGATACCTCACAAACAGGGAAGATAGGGTTTCTGGATAGTGAGGTTGCACAACAGACCGTGGTAGGCCAGGTGCCCTTAAATACAACTAAAGATCAGACAAAAGATGGCAAATCAATAGTGTCAGGTACTAAGCATCATGCAAATAAGAACAACAAACATACTCTGAAATGTCTATATGCAAATGCTAGGAGTCTAAGAAATAAGATGGGAGAGTTGGAATATATTGCACTAAATGAAAAATTGGATATAATAGGCATTACTGAGACCTGGTGGAAGGAGGATAACCAGTGGGACACTGTCATACCGGGGTACAAAGTATATCGTAATGATAGGGTGGACCGGACTGGTGGAGGGGTAGCATTGTATATTAACGAGAGCCTTGACTCAGATAGATTACAAATTCAGCAGGACACAAATCACATCTTTGAATCACTGTGGGTTGAAATTCCATGTATAAAAGGGAAAAAAATGGTGATAGGAGTGTACTACCGTCCGCCTCGCCAGGATGAGCAGGTAGACACAGAAATGATAAAAGAAATCAGAGACACGAACAAAATGGGCAATGTGATAATAATGGGTGTCGGAAATGGTATTTCAAGCGGACGAGTCGGAGAAACTTACTGACTTCACGGTAAACCTGGAGGACGTAATGGGGCAGTTTAGCAAACTGAAGAGTAGCAAATCTCCTGGACCGGATGGTATTCATCCTAGAGTACTGATAGAACTGAAAAATGAGCTTGCGGAGCTACTGCTAGTGATATGCAACTTATCCTTAAAATCGAGCGTGGTACCGGAAGATTGGAGGATGGCCAATGTAACGCCGATTTTTTAAAAAGGCTCCAGGGGAGATCAGGGAAATTATAGACTGGTGAGTCTGACGTCAGTGCCGGGGAAAATGGTAGAGGCTATTACTAAAAACAAAATTACAGAGCACATCCGAGGACATGGATTACTGAGAGCGAGTCAGCACGGCTTTTGTGTGGGGAAATCTTGCCTGACCAATTTACTTCAATTCTTTGAAGGAGTAAACAAACATGTGGACAAAGGGGAGCCGGTTGATATTGTGTATCTGAATTTTCAAAAGGCGTTTGACAAGGTACCTCATGAAAGGCTACAGAGGAAACTGGAGGGTCATGGGATAGGAGGAAATGTCCTATTGTGGATTAAAAACTGGTTGAAGGATAGGAAAGAGAGAGTGGGGTTAAATGGGCAGTATTCACAATGGAGAAGGGTAGTTAGTGGGGTTCCTCAGGGGTCTGTGCTAGGGCCGCTGCTTTTTAATATATTTATAAATGATTTAGAGATAGGAGTAACTAGCGAGGTAATTAAATTTGCTGATGACACAAAGTTATTCAAACTTGTTAAATCAAGACAGGATTGTGAAACATTACAAGAGGACCTTACGAGACTGGGAGACTGGGCGGCTAAATGGCAGATGACGTTTAATGTGAGCAAGTGCAAGGTGATGCATGTGGGAAAAAAGAACCCGAATTATAGCTACGTCATGCAAGGTTCCACGTTAGGAGTTACGGACCAAAAAAGGGATCTGGGTGTCGTCGTCGATAATACACTGAAACCTTCTGCTCAGTGTGCTGCTGCGGCCAGGAAAGCAAATAGAATGTTGGGTATTATTAGGAAAGGTATGGAAAACAGGTGTGAGGATGTTATAATGCCGTTGTATCGCTCCATGGTGTGACCGCACCTTGAGTATTGTGTTAAATTCTGGTCGCCGCATCTCAAGAAAGATATAGTAGAATTGGAAAAGGTGCAGCGAAGGGCGACTAAAATGATAGCGGGGATGGGACGACTTCCCTATGAAGAAAGATTAAGGAGGCTAGGGCTATTCAGCTTGGAGAAGAGACGGCTGAGGGGACACATGATAGAGGTATATAAAATAATGAGTGGAGTGGAACAGGTGGATGTGAAGCGTCTGTTCACGCTTTCCAAAAATACTAGGACTAGGGGGCATGCGATGAAACTACAGTGTCGTAAATTTAAAACAAATAGGAGAAAATGTTTCTTCACCCAACGTATAATTAAACTCTGGAATTCGTTGCCGGAGAAAGTGGTGAAGGCGGTTAGCTTAGCAGAGTTTAAAAAGGGGTTGGACGGTTTCCTAAAGGAGAAGTCCATAAACCGCTTCCTCGCTCTCAGCATAGTGGCGATGACCTTGTCTGAGAAGCCCTTCTTCCTCAGACGCTGCTGCTCAATAGCCAGGCCGTAAGACCAAAGGGGGAGGGATCCTCCATCACCACGGGACCCTGATGCAACAGGCCCTGCTCCGCTGGCAGCCGCAGAGGGCCGTCCACTGAGAGCCTGATCAAGTCCGCATACCAGGGACGTCTGGGCCAGTCCGGAGCCACCAGGATTATCCGGCCCGGATGCTTTGCCACCCGGTCTAGCACCCTGCCCAACATGGGCCAGGGCGGGAACACATAGAGAAGCTCCTGTGTCGGCCACTGTTGGAGAAGAGCATCTACTCCCAGAGATCGAGGGTCCCATCCTCTGCTGAAAAAGCGCGGCACTTGGCAATTGGCCGAATACACCATCAGATCTAGGCTCGGCTGGCCCCAGCGCTTCGTGATGTCCAAGAACGCCTGAGCCGATAGCTGCCACTCTCCGGGATCCAAGGTATGGCGACTGAGAAAGTCTGCCTTGACATTCATGACTCCGGCAATGTGGTCCGCCGACAGCTGTTCCAGGTTCGCTTCCGCCCACTGGCATAGATTCATGGCCTCCTTGGCTAGAGGGGCACTCTTGGTACCTCCCTGGCGATTGACATAGGCCACAGCCGTGGCATTGTCCGACAGGACCCGTACTGGCTTCAACGCCAGTACCGGGAGAAACTCCAAAAGCGCCAACTGAATGGCTCTGAGTTCCAGGAGGTTGATAGACCACTTTGCATCTGCAGGAGACCAGAGCCCCTGCGCTGTCCTTCCCAAGCAGTGAGCTCCCCAGCCCGTCAAAGAGGCGTCCGTCGTGACGACAACCCACTCCGGGGTCAAAAGAGGCATTCCTGCGGACAACTTGTCTGTCCTCAGCCACCAGCTCAGCGCCTTGCGCACCGCTGGGTCCAAGGGAAGGCGCACAGCATAATCCTCCGAAACTGGAGTCCAGCGCTGCAGCAGAGAGTGTTGTAGTGGTCTCATATGAGCCCTGGCCCAGGGCACTACTTCCATCGTGGCCGTCATAGAGCCCAACAGCTGCACATAGTCCCAAGCCCGAAGAGGAGAGGCTACTAGGAACTGGTCCACCTGAGCCTGAAGCTTGACAATTCGATTGTCTGGCAGGAACACTCTGCCCACTTGGGTGTCGAAACAAACTCCCAGATACTCCAGGGACTGAGTCGGGCGCAGCTGGCTTTTCTCCCAGTTGATGATCCACCCCAGGGACTCCAAACTGACTTCCAAAAAAGGCGATTCAGGCTTTGAAACCCCCACATCCCCGCTAGACGCGCACACGCGGACCGGGGAGCGATTCTTCGCGCCCTCGCCCTCCGATGCCATAAGCCACGTGGAGACCGATCGGGGAACCCCCTGCCCGCTACAAAAGGTAAAAATTACCTGCTTCTCGCTCCAAGCTGTAACGAACTGGTGTCCCATTGAGCAGCTGCAATAAATGCTGATATAAACGTTGAAATAAACGCCCTTAAAGGATGTTTAAATTTTTTTTTTTAACGGAGCCAGTGGGAGGGGGGAGAAAAGGAGGGACCTGGCACCACCAGGTTTGCACTTGCTCAAGAAGAGCCCTCAACCCCAGGTACTCAACAAAACCTAAGAATTAGGCTTGGAGACCTAGCCAGAGCTGCTGCTGTGTGTGACCACCACCTGCTGAGATAGAGAACATACTGGGGAGTTTCCGGCAGCACATGACCACATATAGGGAGGCAAAAGGATTGCTCTCTATCTCCACCTGCTGGTAGATGGACACAACCCACCAGTCTATGGATTGATCAGTATGATGATATGGAACATGTATAGAATGTTTGTACGTTTGGGAAGCTTGCCAGGTGCCCTTGGCCTGGATTGGGCGCTGTCGTGGACAGGATGCTGGGCTCGATGGACCCTTGGTCTTTTCACAGTGTGGCATTACTTATGTACTTATGACCTTCAAGAATTGGAAAGAGGAGGGGACTCGATATATTGCATTCTTTTCATTGAGATAGGCTCAATGCGGCAATGGAGGGTTAAGTGACTTGTCCAGAGTCAAAAGGAGCTGCCTGTGCCTGAAGTGGGAATCGAACTCAGTTCCTCTGTTCCCCAGGACCAAAGTCCACCACCCTAACCACTAGGCCACTCCTCCACTGTTGCTACTATTTGAGATTCTACATGGAATGTTGCTATTCCACTAGCAACATTCCATGTAGAAGTCGGCCCTTGCAGATCACCAACGTGGCCGCGCAGGACGTCAGACTCACAGAAACAGACGCCTGCGCAGCCTTCTACATGGAATGTTGCTAGTGGAATAGCAACATTCCATGTAGAATCTCCAATAGTAGCAACATTCCATGTAGAATCCCCAATAGTAGCAACATTCCATGTAGAATCTCTCCAATAGTAGCAACATTCCATGTAGAATCCCCAATAGTAGCAACATTCCATGTAGAATCTCTCCAATAGTAGCAACATTCCATGTAGAATCCCCAATAGTAGCAACATTCCATGTAGAATCTCCAATAGTGGCAAAATTCCATGTAGAAGTCGGCCCTTGCAGATCACCAATGTGGCCGCGCAGGCTTCTGCTTCTGTGAGTCTGACGTCCTGCACGTACGTGCAGGACGTCAGACTCACAGAAACAGAAGCCTGCGCAGCCTTCTACATGGAATGTTGCTAGTGGAATAGCAACATTCCATGTAGAATCTCCAATAGTAGCAACATTCCATGTAGAATCCCCAATAGTAGCAACATTCCATGTAGAATCTCTCCAATAGTAGCAACATTCCATGTAGAATCTCCAATAGTAGCAACATTCCATGTAGAATCTCTGCAATAGTAGCAACATTCCATGTAGAATCTCCAATAGTAGCCACATTCCATGTAGAATCTCCAGTAGTAGCCACATTCCATGTAGAATCTCCAGTAGTAGCAACATTCCATGTAGAATCTCCAATAGTAGCAACATTCCATGTAGAATCCCCAATAGTAGCAACATTCCATGTAGAATCTCTCCAATAGTAGCAACAGTCCATGTAGAATCTCTCCAATAGTAGCAACATTCCATGTAGAATCTCCAATAGTAGCAACATTCCATGTAGAATCCCCAATAGTAGCAACAGAATCTCAGTAGTAGCAACATTCCATGTAGAATCTCTCCAATAGTAGCAACATTCCATGTAGAATCTCCAATAGTAGCAACATTCCATGTAGAATCTCAAATAGTAGCAACAGAATCTCAGTAGTAGCAACATTCCATGTAGAATCCCCAATAGTAGCAACATTCCATGTAGAATCCCCAATAGTAGCAACATTCTATGTAGAATCTCTCCAATAGTAGCAACATTCCATGTAGAATCTCTCCAACAGTAGCAACATTCCATGTAGAATCTCAAATAGTAGCAACAGAATCTCAGTAGTAGCAACATTCCATGTAGATTCTCCAATAGTAGCAACATTCCATGTAGAATCTCCAGTAATAGCAACATTCCATGTAGAATCTCCAATAGTAGCAACATTCCATGTAGAATCCCCAATAGTAGCAACAGAATCTCAGTAGTAGCAACATTCCATGTAGAATCTCTCCAATAGTAGCAACATTCCATGTAGAATCTCCAGTAGTAGCAACATTCCATGTAGAATCTCAATAGTAGCAACATTCCATGTAGAATCTCTCCAATAGTAGCAACATTCCATGTAGAATCCCCAATAGTATCTTTTATTTTTGTTACATTTGTACCCTGCGCTTTCCCACTCATGGCAGGCTCAATGCCCGACTCCGGGGTTTCAATTACTTTCCTCAGGGACAAGGGTTAAGGCTGCATGATTCTTTTCTTCCTCAAACAATCAACAAAACACAGCAAGACTTAATGCCTGCTTCTCCCCTGTGGCTTATAAGGCATCCGCTTCCAGGTAAGGTCGGAAGTGACGTCATGAAAGCAACTAACTTTATACAAAAGAAATGCTTGGACACCAACAGGGAATCATACTCCATACATCTCTGCAAACCATTCTGGGTCAAATTATGGTGTTCCATTCCACGTTTTCATTAAGACCCTGAGGATTCACTGTCTGTAAAATAAAAATCCACCACTGCTCGCGTCTAGCCAATGCAGAAGCCCGATCCACTCTTTTCATTGAGATAGGGACGTGATCGATGATGAACCAACGTAAATCTGCTACCAATGGTTTTTCTGGTTAATCTGCTTTTATGTTCTGTTAGCCTCACCTTCATATGTCTTAGTAGTGCGCCCTACATAGTACAGATGACAAGGGCATTCAATAATATAGACAACAAAAGGTGTAACACATGTAGTCTTGTTAAAAATGACCAGCCCCGGGTGTCAACTACCCTAGGTATGCCACTGCTGGCAAGATCCCAAAACAGTAAAACACAGCGATGCCCCATAGTCCTTGCATTTTGGGAAAGAATAAACAAGCGATTCATTTCTGTTCCACAAGAAAACAAACTGCATAAAAGGGAAGGGGACAAGATTTCATATACGACCTTTCTGTGGCTACAATCAAAGCACTTTACATATTAAATGAAGCAGGAATCAGGAAGAAAAGCTGCAGGGAATAAAGAGCCCCAGGAATGGATTGAGCAGTGCCAGGCTCATTTCTTCTTGTGTGTGTGTGGCATTGCCTGGCACTGCATCCCCTGCTGCCCACCTCCTGCCAGTCTCCTACCTGCTCCATCCTCCTGCCCTTCTCCAGCTCCAGTCCAGGCTCCTCTGTGAATGTCTCCTGGGCTGCAGGGATGGGTTTCTCTGGAAGCCAGTGATCAGCTTCTTTAGCACTTGCTTCTGAAACAGGAAGTCTGTGCATTGAACAAAGGAAGAGAGACTGAGACTGAGAGACCTCCCTCCAGCCCTGTGAAGGGTTTGCAAATGAGACTGGGCTAATGTTGTGTTAATTTAATGATTCATTTACAGGATCAAGGAGGAGTCAGAAGAGGCTAGTGAACTGCGCTGCACATTTTCACCCCTGACTGGCAGAAGAAGAAAACTCAGTTTGTGTAGGACAGAGTGGGTGTGTCACATCGCACTCTGGGAGCTGTAGTCCTTCCTAGAAAGGTTTACTGTACAAGACTGTCATAGTGCATTCTGGGAGTTGTAGTCCTTACTAGGATGCATTACTATGTGGGACAGACCCAGTGCACTCTGAGAGATGTAGTCCATCCTACAAGGGTTTAATGTGTGGGGGTGTCACACTGCACTCTGGGAGCTGTAGTCCTTCCTAGAAGGCATTACTGTGTGGGAGGGTCAGAGTGCACTCTGGGAGCTGTAGTCCTTCCTAGGAGGGATTACTGTGTGGGAGGGTCAGAGTGCACTCTGGGAGCTGTAGTCCTTCCTAGATAGGCTTGCTGTGCAAGAGTGTCATAGTGCATTCTGGGAGTTGTAGTCCTTCCTAGGATGCATTACTATGTGGAACAGTCCCAGTGCACTCTGAGAGATGTAGTCCATCCTACAAGGGTTTAATGTGTGGGGGTGTCACACTGCACTCTGGGAGCTGTAGTCCTTCCTAGGAGGGATTACTGTGTAGGAGTGTCACAGTGCACTCTGGGAGCTGTAGTCCTTCCTAGATAGGCTTGCTGTGCAAGAGTGTCATAGTGCATTCTGAGAGATGTAGTCCATCCTACGAGGGTTTAATGTGTGGGGGTGTCACACTGCACTCTGGGAGCTGTAGTCTTTCCTAGAAGGCATTACTGTGTGGGAGGGTCAGAGTGCACTCTGGGAGCTGTAGTCCTTCCTAGATAGGCTTGCTGTGCAAGACTGTCATAGTGCACTCTGGGAGTTGTAGTCCTTCCTAGGATGCATTACTATGTGGAACAGTCCCAGTGCACTCTGGGAGCTGTAGTCCTTACTAGAAGGCATTACTGTGTGGGAGGGTCAGAGTGCACTCTGGGAGCTGTAGTCCTTCCTAGAAAGGTTTACTGTACAAGACTATCATAGTGCATTCTGGGAGTTGTAGTCCTTACTAGGATGCATTACTATGTGGGACAGACCCAGTGCACTCTGAGAGATGTAGTCCATCCTAGGATGGATTACTGTGTGGGAGTGTCACAGTGCACTCTCGGAGATGTAGTCCTTCCTAGGAGGGATTACTGTGTAGGAGTGTCACAGTGCACTCTGGGAGCTGTAGTCCTTCCTGGAAAGGCTTACTGTGGCCCAGGGACACCCCGCAGCGAGCCATCCATAGGCAGTATCTGATGATAACTGAGATTAGAAAGGCGGTACCTGGCTCTAGCCGCCCCGTCTCCCCCTGCCTCCCATACACCCAGTCCACATAGGTGTAGGACGTGAAGCTGAGGCAGCTGAGGCTGCCAAGCAAGGCAGCCACTCTCCGGCAAACCGCTACGGAGAATGGACACTCCTTCAGGAAGTGGTCCATGGTCTCCAGCCGGCCAGCACACTCCCCCCTCGGGCAGTCTCGGTCCTGCTGGTTCCTACACCGAAGGTTTGCCCTAACATACAACCTGCCATGTAGGGACAGCCAAGCAATGTCCCTGTACTTGTGTGGGATGCGTTTGGATGAAATAAAACGCAGGCCCTGCCTCAGCACGGGCTCCGGAGCATCCCTAAGAGCCAGGGGAGAGGAGAAGCGTTGGGAGCGAACCCGCTCCACCCAGTTCTCCCTCTGCCCTGCCCTAACTTCCTCCCATGTAATGTCCCACAGCCGAACCAGCTTTACCAAGGATTTGTAGTAGCCTACCCCCTCCGGGAACCCTTTCCGCAACCGTCCCACCCTACCTCCCCCAACCAAGGACCCCAAAATCCCTCCCACCACTGGACAACACTGTGTACCCATCCTGGGGCATCCAGACCCCCCGCCCGCCCCAGGTTAAACTGGATGAAGAGGGAGGAGAATAGCAAGACTGGGTTTACCATTCCCACCCCCCCTTCCTCCCGCGACCGGTAAGTAATATTACGTCTAACTGGGTTCATCCTGTTCCCCCACAGGAGTTGAAAGAACACGCTGTAAATTGCCGTGAAACAGCATTCCGGCAGGAGACAGATGTAGCTCAGGAACAGGAACATGGGGACCACCTGGCTCTTCAGCAACCGGACCCGGTCCTGCATGGGCATCCGCCACCCCTTCCAGCGGTCCACCTTCTCCCTCGCCTCCGCTATCCTTTGTTCCCAATTCTCCCGCCCGTAATCCCCTCCCCCAAAATACACTCCCAAAACCCTCATTTTCTCTATCCCATCCGGGAACCCACCACCTAAATTAAACCGCCGTCCCTCCGGCCCCAACCACAAGCTGGTGCTCTTGCCCAGGTTTACCCGAGACCCCGAAGCCTGGGAGTATGCTGCAAGGGTCTCCTGCAGCCTCCTCCCCTCCCTGCGATCCGCCACCCAGACGGTGACATAGTCCGCATAGGCGATGACTCGCAACACATTCCCTTTGCCTACCTCCACCCCTCTGAGCCCGTCCTCCCCCCCCACTTTCCAGCCTCCTCACCAGGGGATCAATGGCGAAAGCGTACAGCAGGGGGCTCAACGGGCACCCCTGCCGCACCCCCGCCGAGATCCCCACCTCCGCCCCCCTCCATCCATTCACCAGGGGAAAGAATCGCGCCCCCGCATACAATAACTGAAGTTGCGCGATCCATTCCCCCGGGAATCCATAGTGGTCTAGGACCTTCCATAAAAAGCCCCACTGCACTCGGTCGAAAGCCTTGTCCTGGTCCAAGGCCACGACCAGCCTGCCCTCTCCCACCCGACTACGTTCCAGGCCCTCCCTCACCCAGGCCACTGCCTCCAGCACCCCCCTTCCTGGGACCCCACACCCCTGCGGGGCTGCCAGCACTTCCCCGGAGATCTTCCTCATGCGGGCAAGGAGCATGTGAGCAAAGATCTTCCGGTCGGTGTTCAGAAGTGCAATCGGCCGCCAATTTGCCACATCCTGGGGGTCCTTGCCTTTGCTAAGGAGGACCAAAGCTGATGCCCCCATCGACTCAGGCAAGGATCCCCCTGTTCGTGCCGCCTCCCAGATTGCCAACAAGACCGGTGCCAACTGATCCCTAAACCGCTGGTAGAACTCTGCCGGGAGTCCGTCTGGCCCCGGCGCCGTCCTGCGCCGCAAGGCCCCAATGGCCTCCTGTACCCCCTGCAGCGTCCACGGCTGCAGCAAGGCCCGAAGATGAGGCCCCCCCTTACCCACCCCTGGGGTTTCCTCAATGTACCTCACCATGGCCTCCTCCCCCAACCGTTGGTCCAAAAAGACCCGCCCAAAGTGGGTCCCCACCACCTGCAAGATACCTTCCCTAGACTGCTGGAGCGTCCCCCCCTCATCCCTTAACCCCTCTACCACCCTCCTCTCCCTTCTTTCCTTACAGCAGTCATACGGGTTCGGGCTGAGCAGCTTCCCGAAGTCCCGCTCATAGACGAGGGAAGAGTACCGATTGTATTGTACCCGTTCCACCTCCTGCTGCAAGGCCTCAATGTCCTCCCTCCTCCCTCCCCTGGAAATCAAATTGTCCCTTCGCTTCCTCAGAGCAGTTCCTAGCCGGGTGACCTCCCTCCCCTGCCTCCTCGCCTGACGGAGAAAGAACCCCCTGGTGCGGTGTTTCAAAACTTCCCACCAGTCCCCTAGGGAAGGGAAGACACCCTGAATGGATACCTGGTCTGCCAGAAACTCCAGATACTCCTGGTACAACACCCCCTCCCTCAACCATTTCTGATTTAAACGCCACAATCCTTTCCCCAATCTGTGAATCCCCCCTCCCCCCAGCTCGACCAGCACCATCTTGTGGTCTGAGAAATCAACCTCTACCACCCTTGGTGCCTTCCCACACGCCCCTCCCCGAACTAAAAACCGGTCGATTCTACTTCTACAAGTGCGTCCCACCACCAAACTCTATGTGCGCGTCCACCAATCCCGCTCCCTTCATGATCCCTGCTAGCCGTACCCCATCGTAACCTACTTGCGCCGCCCTCTCCCCCCCATCCTCCTTCCTCAGGACTGTGTTAAAATCCCCCCCCCCCACACTAGCTGCCGTGAGGTGTAAAGGTACGGTCCCAAACAGTGCTGCCCTTCCCCGTTTGCTTTGCGGCCCGTAGATGTTAATCACCCGCAAAGCCACCCCCCCGCAATCTCACATCTAACACCAGACACCTCTACTTCTATCCCCATTCCTGCCTCCCCTCCCCCTTCCTCCCGTACCCCCGTCACCTTCCGTTGTTTTTTTGACACCCCTGTCCAACCCTCATCTGCCCCGTCCTGCCGCTTCCGCCCTTCCCCCAACCCTCCCCCACCTCCCACTCCCTGTCCCTCCGCAGCTCCTTTCCCCCCCACCCCGGGAACCTGATCTCGCCCTACATTCACTCCCCCCCCTCTCCCTCTGAACTGGACCGCCCCCTCCCATGTCCTCCTCTCCCCCATTTTGGGAGGCCCAAGGGCAAGCTCTGAATGCATGCCCCAGACCCCCACACAAATTACACCGGATGGATGCACAAGACTCCATAGGATGCTCCTTAGACCCGCACTTCCCACACTGCCGTACTGGGCACGACATACTAAAATGTCTGAATGACCCGCACTTGTGACATTGCCGCGGCTGCCCCTTGTAAAAGCAGAGGATCCGATCCCTGCCAATGAACGCCGCGGAGGGAATGTGCTGGGTCACGTGCCCTGCCTGCTTCAGCCTAACCTGCGCACACCATCCTCCCGCCCACACCCTACTGGGGTCAGGGAGCTTGGACAAGGGGGTACGCAATTCTGCGTACCGCTGTAGCCAGAAGGCCAGGTCCGCCCCTGAGATAGATTCATTTCGGACCAGCAGGGTTACCTGCACCAGGTCAGGTCTGCTGATCGGTACGGCCCTAAAGTTTCTCCAATCCCCTTTCCCCCTTACCCCCTCGTATTTCTCCCAGACCTCCATGCCTCGCTGGGTCAGAAAACTAACATCATATTCTGGGATATTCACCGGGTGGATACAGGCATAGAGGTCCTCTGGGAGAAATCCTAAACCCAAGACCAACTTCAGGGCCTCATCCCTACTTGGCATCCCCCCTCCCCCACCCACCTTAACTGAACCACATTCCTCCTTTTGGGAACCTGGCCCCCCCACCCTCCCCCCCATCCTTCCCCAATGCTTCCTGCCCCCCCATTCCCCCTGCGCCCGCCCCTCCCCCCTACTACCGCCGCAAAGGATGGAGCACCCCCCCACCGTCCCCCTCCTCCATCTCCTGCACTGAGACCCCCCTGCTCCTGCTGCGCCGTACCCCCCCTCTCTCTCTTGCCTCCCCTCTCAGCCTCCCTCCCTTCTCTCCCTTCTATCAGCAGACTTTGCACATCCCCTGCCTTCACAGTGTCCTTCTGTACCATTTCCCCTGCAGCAAAAAACCTGCCATTGTCCCCTTCAACATGTTCGCTAGAGACAGTGACAGCAGGTTCCCCTAAATATTTGTTCCCCTCCCAATGCCCATGACCCCCTCCCCCGCCCACCGAGCCAACCCTCCCCTCCCGGCCCGAACACTCCCCCCTGGCTCGCACCCCCGCAGCCTGGCCAACTTCAAAGTCAAAGGTACCAGTCAAGTTTCCTTCTGGCGCACACTGCAAGGCAAACACCTCCCGCTCCTCCCCCCCTCCTTCCCCCCCGGAACCTGCTCTCTGTGCTGGGTCCCTCCTTGCAACGGGCTGCTCCAGCTTTCCCTGTGCGGGCCTGCTGTGTTCCTGTGAACTGGTCTCCCCTCTGGCGTCCTGCTTCGTTGGGACTTCCTGCTCTGCCGTTTTGCCAAGTAAGAGTGGCTTCCCGCACTCCAGCACCACTCGCTCTCCCAAACGTGAGGAATCCTCCTACGCTGTAGCATTCTCCCCTGCCGGCCACTGCAGCTCCTCTGCGGCCATCCCTGCTCCTCCAGCCCGATTGGCTGGCGCCTCCTGCTCCAATGTGCTGGGCGGGCGTGGCATCCTGCCACCCAGCAGCGCAGTTCCTTGCCATTCTGAACCTTTTTGTGGGGAACACTGTGTGTCCTCCTGTGCTTTCTCTATCGAAAACCACTCCTCTTCACCTGCCTTTCTTCCTGCATTCTCCTTTAAGAGGCAGCTCCCTGCTGGAACATCTCCACTTTCAGTCCTTAGCCCTGCTGCAGGCTGATTGTGGCTTTGAACATCCTGCTCCTCAGAGCTTTGTGGGTGAGGCCTCCCAGGCATTTTTTCCTTGCCGTCTGCTCCTACTACAGGCAATGGGAACAGGACAACCTCCTCTTCTCCAGGTAAGTTCTCTGTTTCAACCTCCACCACCACTTCTGTGGAAAAAGGTCTCTCTCCTGAAATTCCAGCCTCTGTTTCAACAATTTGAAAAGTCTTGGTGGTAAAGTTTTTTTCCTATTCTGCTCTCCCACACTCAAGTGCTCTCAATGAGGCTTCCACAGCCCCACCTTCAGTCCTGCTTACTCCAGAAGCTGCCTGCAGAGGCCAAGGTATTGCATGAATTTTAATGTATTTTGGGTGCTTGTTCCTGGCAGCTCCCCTGATGCTTCAATGTTCTGGGGTCCAAAGCCTGGGCTGATTCCTTCCTGCTCTGTTTGTTGCTTCCACTGTGCCGAGGCTGACGGGGCCTGTCCCCCCGAGGCCATCCTGTCTCTGTTGATATAGAGTTCTCTCAGAGGATTTCCAGGGCCTTTCCTCAGGGCCCTCAGCAGCTGTTCTTTTTTCTGGAGAAGCCTAAGCAGCCTGGTTTCCTCTTTCATATAGGTCTTGCGATGCTCTGCTGGGGCCAGCCTGCTCAGGGCTTTTGCCATTTTGACTCGCTTCCCCAGGTCCACCACCTCCTTCTCCATACTTTTAATTCTCTTCACCATTTTAATTATGCCACTGGCCGGGTCCTCTGGATCCTGGCAGTAGTCCGCAAGCTCTTCCTCCTCTAGATCGTCACTATCTTCACTGCCTTCCTCCTCCACCTCCGGCAAGGCCTCTTGACAGATCTCCATTACCACTCTTTCCTTCTCAGACCAGCTCTTCTCTAGGGCCTCCGCCAGCTCTCTCCCCACCTCACCTGCTGGACGTCGTGCGGCCATGAGGGGGGTACCAGTCCGGCTTCCTCCCTTGGATTCTGGCCCTCTTCTATCCACAGGGCTCCTTTCCCTCCTCCCTGCGGCACTGCAAGGGAGGGGACCGCTTTTCCTGACCCTCTGGTCCCTGAACCCAAGAGGCCCCATGGCCTGGGCCTGTCCTGGGGAACGCTCCCCAGAGGCCCTCCACATCCTTGGGGAGGGAGCTAGGCCTCACTCTCCTCCCACTGGAAGTCTGCAGAGCTCTCTGAAACACCTCCTTCCACCTCAGCAGACTGGATGGACCGTGCAAGTCTTTTTCTGCCGTCATCTACTATGTTACTATGTAAATCTATGAGCAGCTCTATCCAAGTTGTCATTCTTTATTGTTAAAGGGAAGTCGTCCCATCCCCTTTATCATTTTCGTCACCCTTCTCTGTATAGAAAAATTTTAATAAACCATAAGTTTTCAGAATATCAGTATGCAGACTTGATTCTAATGCAGTGGAGGTAATGCTTGCAAAATCTCAGACAACTAGTGCTCAAATATTTCTTTATTATAAATTGTAAATCCACACATACTAAACCCAACAACTCATCATACATCATACAAACCATTCCAACTACTCATACACCCCAACCACATCACATGCATTCATCCAACAATACCCACATGAATCAACATAAGCTTCCAACAATTATACATTTAAGATATTAAATGGTACAGACTGCAAAAATAGGGAGACCACATAATTCTCTTGACAATGTTCTCACATATGTGTAAATCAAGTCCTTAGATCATATTGTTCCTTAGATTTTCTCACACACCAGTCGAATGATGACACAACCGTTGTTCCTGTTGTTCAACATTCAAATATAATGACGTAACCACGTCCCGGTTGTGTAAATCAATTCACAAAATTCTAAGTTTCCACTTGCAACTCACTGCTTTCCACAAATATATTCTAATCAATGTGATTCTTCCACCATGATTGCTCGGTGATTGTTGGAATGGTTTGTATGATGTATGATGAGTTGTTGGGTTTAGTATATATTATTATGTGTGGATTTACAATTTATAACAAAGAAACATTTGAGCAATAGTTGTCAGAGATTTTGTAGTCTTGCACAGTGAGAGTTACAGCTATTTTGAAAAGTATTTATCCCTGTGTATGCATATTGTTTATGGATATCCTAAAAACCTGACTGGCTTAGTGTGTCCCAAAGACCGGGCCAAGACCCACTGGCTTAATGGGATAGTGAGGAAATAACATTTTTCCTAAGGCCAATGTTGTTAGCTGCCAAATGCTGGAAGATGGTGCGAAATATTATTTTGTGCATGCAGAACCTTCCCACTTAAAAGCAAAGTGATCAAGTTAGTTATTCACAGTTTGGAGAACATTTTAGGAGTATTATGCTCTCAATGAGAAATGTGAATGCTGACATATACGACTTGTCCTACTTTGCTCTTGTCTGTCTTTGAATTGAGTCCATAATTGCACTGCACTGCCACAGGATGTAAAGAAACAATGTCTTCCCCTCAAAATTTTGGTCGGTGCTTAACTTATCTAAGCTTACAATGCCACTCTCTCCTCTGCTCTGGACACCCTCGCACCATCCACCTCCCGTCCCACTAAGCGTACTATTCCCCAGCCATGGCTGACCCCTTGCATCCGTTACCTTCGCTCCTGCGCCTGATCTGCTGAACGCCTCTGGAGGAAATCCCGCACCCACTCAGATTTCCTTCACTACAAATTCATGCTACCCTCCTTCCAATCCTCCCTATTCCTTGCCAAACAGGATTATTACACCCAATTGACCAATTCTCTTAGCTCCAACCCCCGTCGTCTCTTCGCCACCCTTAACTCCCTCCTTAAAGTGCCCTCTACTCCCACCCCCACCCCCCCTCGCTCTCTCCTCAATCACTGGCCGATTACTTCCACGACAAGGTGCAAAAGATCAACCTTGAGTTCACTACCAAGCCATCTCCTCCTCTTCACCCTTCAACCCTCTCCCTCAACCAATCAACCCAGGCCTCCTTCTCCTCCTTTCCGGACATCACCAAGGAGGAAACCGCTCGCCTTCTTTCCTCCTCGAAATCCACCACCTGCTCTTCTGATCCCATCCCCACCAACTTACCTAACATCATCTCTCATACTGTCACCCCCTCCATCTGTCATATCCTCAACCTCTCTCCACTGCAACTGTCCCTGACACCTTCAAGCACGCCGTAGTCACACCTCTCCTCAAAAAACCATCACTTGACCCTACCTGTCCCTCCAACTACGGCCCCATCTCCCTCCTACCCTTCCTCTCTAAAATACTTGAGCACGCCATTCACAGCCGCTGCCTTGATTTTCTCTCCTCTCATGCCATCCTCGATCCACTTCAATTCGGTTTTCGCCCTCTACACTCGACAGAAACAGCACTCTCTAAAGTCTGCAATGACCTGCTCCTGGCCCAATCCAGAGGCCACTACTCCATCCTCATCCTCCTCAATCTATCTGTCGCTTTTGACACTGTCAATCATGATTTACTTCTCGCCACACTGTCCTCATTTGGGTTCCAGGGCTCTGTCCTCTCCTGGTTCTCCTCCTATCTCTCCCACCGCACCTTCAAAGTTCACTCTCATGGATCCTCCTCCACCCCCATCCCGCTATCTGTTGGTGTTTCCCAGGGATCTGTCCTTGGACCCCTTCTCTTCTCAATCTACACCTCTTCCCTGGGCTCACTGATCTCATCTCATGGCTTCCAGTATCATCTCTATGCTGATGACACCCAGCTGTATCTCTCCACACCAGACATCACTGCGGAGACCCAGGCAAAGGTATCAGCCTGCTTATCCGACATTGCTGCCTGGATGTCCAACCGCCACCTGAAACTGAACATGTCCAAGACCGAGCTCATCGTCTGCCCACCAAAACCCACTTCTCCTCTTCCTCCACTTTCTATCTCAGTTGATAACATCCTCATCCTCCCCGTCTCATCTGCCCGCAACCTCGGAGTCGTCATTGACTCCTCCCTCTCCTTTTCCTCTTCTCTCACGAAGTTACTCAGACCAACTTAATTTTGTTAATATAAGCACAACAAAATTGATCAGTACTGGGACTGGTGCTATTTAACATATTTATAAATTATTCTGATTTGGGCAACCCTGAGAGAAGGAAGCCCATCTCCCGAGTTGTGTTGGAAGATGGGTGCCCTTCTCTTTTGAAAATGCCCCCGATAGTAACATAGTAAATGACGGCAGATAAAGACCTCTGCGGTCCATCCAGTCTGCCCAACAAGATAAACACAAACCCTCTTCCCAGGTGGCAATAGGCCATGTGTTTGTTAGTTTTATCCCACAGATCAAGAAAAAGAGACAGCTGGTGGATCGACAGCTGTGCATCCCTCACAATCATACACCAAACCTAGAGACGAACCCAACCATAGCATCAAGAAAAAAAGGACAGAACATGAACAGCAGCACTGAGACCACCGATCACCCCTACTGTTCAAAGGGACACCATAATCAGAGCAAGCCATAAAAGTAAGCATTTATGTTTTTAAAAGAACAGGTTTTGCATCCTATTTTCATGCCGCATCTTTTCTCACAGCTCTTGACAGACTTACAAAATGGCAATTATATCTGCATTCCACGTGGTGTCCATACGTTGCGATGTTGACAGCCATCTTGTCGGTGGCCATCTTGATGAACCCTCCCCACTTGTGAATGATAGGCCACGTGTTCGTTAGTTTGATGATGTTCATGAAAAAGAGACGGCTGGTGAAACATCGACTCCTGGGCACCCAACACAGTGCAATCACTGTCAAGTGGTGCCCCCTAGAGATGAATCCAATCATTTGGAAAAATGACTGGGGAGCACAAGAGGGAGAAAGAGGGAGCGCGGTGATACCAGAGCACAGAGCGGATCTTCGGACATGGACACCACCAACAGCGAGAATGAGCCCGGTAATGATTCTGTTATAGACAAAGTGGACCCTGAACCAGTGAGATATATAGAGTTTATGGACTAGAACCTCACAAAGTTACTCAGACCAACTTTATTTTGTTAATTGATCAGTACTGGGACCAGTGCTATTTAACATATTTATACATTTATTTATTTTTAAAAAGTTATATACCACCTCTAACTGGAAATCGGAATGAGTGAGTTGATTACATTTGCAGATGAAACAAAACTATTCAAGGTTGTTAAAACACGTGCGGACTGTGAAAAATTGCAGGAAGCCCTTAGGAGATTGGAAGACTGGGTGTCCAAATGGCAGATGAAATTTAATGTAGACAAATGCAAAGTGATGCACATTTGGAAGAATAATCCTAATTATAGTTACCTGATGCTAGGGTCCACCTTGGGAGTCTGCATTCAAGAAAAAGATCTAGGTGTTATTGTAGATAATATACTAAATCTTCTGTCCAGTGTGAGGCAGCAGCCAAAAAAGCAAACAGGATTCTAGGAATTATTAAGAAAGCGATGGTAAATAACACCAAAAATTCTATAATGCCTCTGTATCGCTCCAAGGTGCAACCTCACCTTGAGTATTGCATTGTTCTGCTTGCCATATCACAAAAAAGATAAAGCGGAATGTAAAAAGCTTCAAAGAAGAGTGACCAAAATGAAAGGGTATGGAACTCCTCTCGTATGAGGTATAGCTAAAGAGATGGAGGAGGAGAGATATGACTGAGGTCTACAAAATCCTGAGTGGTGTAGAATGAGTAGAACTGAATCGACTTTTTACTCGTTCCAAAAGAACAAAGACTAGGGGATACTGTTGGGGTCGGCCAAATGCCTTGGATTTGGCCGGGTTTGAGATGGCCAGCATTGGTTTTCACCGATAATGGAAACCGATGCCGGCCATCTCCAAGGCATTTGGTCGGAGCCAGCATTCATAGTGCACTGGCCCCCCTCACATGCCAGGAGACTAACCGGGCACCCTAGGGGGCACTGCAGTGGACTTCATTAACTGCTCCCAGGTACATAGCTCCCTTCCCTTGGGTGCTGAGGCCCCCAAAACCCACTCCCCACAACTGTTCACCACTACCATAGCCCTTATGGGTGAAGGGGGGCACCTACATGTGGGTACAGTGGGTTTCGGATGGGTATTGGAGGGCTCCCATTTACTACCACAAGTGTAAAAGGTAGGGGGTATGGGCCAGGGATAAAGGCAGTCAGGGAGTATTCATGTTCAGTCACTGAGGAGCCCTAGGGTTTGTTTGTGGATTAATACCTTTCAAATATTTGAACGGCTGTATCATATCACCCCTGTTTCTCCTTTCTTCCAGAGTATACATGTTCAGGTCAGCAAGTGTCTCCTCATATGTCTTGTAACGCAAATTTCATACCATTCTTGTAGCTTTTCTTTGCACCGCTTCAATTCTTTTTACATTCTTTGCAAGATACGGCCTCCAAAACTGAACACAATAATCCAGGTGGGGCCTCACCAACTAGTTATACAGGGGCATTAAAACCTCTTTTCTTCTGCTGGTCACACCTCTCTCTATACAGCCTAACAACCTTCTAGCTATGGCCACTGCCTTGTCACACTGCTTCGTCGCCTTCAAATCTTCAGATACTATCATCCAAGATCCCTCTCCCCGTCTGTACATATCAGACTCTCACCGCCTAACACATACGTCTCCCGTGGATTTCTACTCCCTAAGTGCATCACTTTGCATTTCTTCACATTGAATTTTAATTGCCAAACCTTAGACCATTCTTCTAGCTTCTGCAGATGTTCAGTTCAGGCAGGTGGAGAGAGGTGTCCTAACTGCCAGCTGTAAGGATCGTCTTAAACAACATACAAACCTGACATCCAAAAATGAGAGAGAATGCTTGTCTAGAATATTTTGCAATAATTGCGACTCTTACACAGAAAAAAAGCACAAATGCAAAGTCATAAAATGTTTGCAGTGTGGTGATCCTGTACTGAAAGGCGAATAACATTTATGCTATATGACAAGGCTGGATAGACGTAAAACATATGAAAGGTATATCATTTAAGACTGTGAATATATGCAGGAGACAGGGTTACACATCCATAAAGATCCTCTAAGTTTTTTTTTTTCCCTTCTTCTCATTTTATCATAGTCTCTTTTTTGAAAGTTAAATGCTAACATATTGGATTTCCTGCGTGTACTTACTACAGAGCTTATATCAAATCTGATCATGTTATGATCGCTGTTATCAAGTGAACCCAGCACCATTACCTCCTGAACCAGATCATGCTCCACTAAGCACTAGGTCTACAATTGTTCCCCCTCTTGTTGGTTACTGAACCAGCTGCTCCTTGACTTCATCATAATAAAAATTGGCACACGTCCATTTTGGGCCTGAGACCTTACCGCCACCCACTGAGTTAGTGGTAGGGTCTCAAGCGTTAACCGGGTGGTAATGGTCTACGTGCGTAGAATGACGATTACAGCCCAGTTTCCGCCATGCACCAAAAATAGAAATAATTTTCTGACGCGCGTAGTGGACACACGTAAAAATCTAAATTACTGCCCAGGCCACGCGGTAGCCGGGTGATGACTCCAAATTGATGCACATTGGGTGCTCGTAGGCATCTATGCAGCTTAGTAAAAGGGCCCCCTAGTTTTTGCAGGTATTTAAGAGACCAGTCTGAAATACCAAAACAATATGAGAGTGCAGGAAGTCTCCTAGAATAGTCATTACTGATTTTTTTTCTCTCGGCCATTTCAGGTTTCTAGTTGTTTCTTCCTCCACTCCTAGATATTTATATGTACCTTCCTGTGTGGATCATTCGGTGGTTTCTACTACTACTACTACTTATCATTTCTATAGGTTCTTGAGGTTTACCTTCTAACAGAAGCTTTTATTACACTCAGTGCATGTAAATGACTTCACTCTCATGTGAATGTTATGGCGCGTTGTCAGGTTTCCCTTCTCAGTGAAGCTTTTACCACACTCAGAACATTTAAATGGCTTCACTCCTGCGTGGATTCTCTGGTGCTGTATCATGTATTTCTTCAACCTGAAGCATTTGCCACACTCAGTACATGGTATTGGTTTTACTCCTCAGTGGCTATTCTGGTGCATAGTGAGTGTTTCCTTGTCAACGAAGGTCTTACCACACTCAATACACGTAAATGGCTTCACTCCTGTGTGAACTCTGTGGTGCTTTGCGAGATGTCCCTTCTCCCTGAAGCTTTTATTACACTCAGTGCAGATAAACGGTTTCACTCCTGTGTGGATTCTCTGGTGTTGTGTGAGGCTTGTTTTATGAGTGAAGTTTTTATTACACTCAGTGCAGATGAATGGTTTCACTCCTGTGTGGATTCTCTGGTGTATTTTGAGGTGTCCTTTCCAACTGAAGCTTTTATTACATTCAGTGCATATAAACGGTTTCACTCCTGTGTGGATTCTCTGGTGTATTGTGAGGTTTCCCTTCTGAGTGAAGCTTTTATTACACTCAGTGCAAATGCATGGTTTGATGCCTGTGTGGATTTTTCGGTGTCTTCTAAGTGCTTCTTTCACAGTAAAGCTTCTACCACACTCAGTACATGCAAAAGGCTTTACTCCAGTGTGGATTCTCTGGTGTTTTGAGAGCTTTGCCTTCTGATTGAACCTTTTATTACACTCACTGCTGATTAACGGTTTCACTCCTGTGTGGATTCTCT